>NW_027533260.1:6130223-6231715 GCF_008692635.1 Crocuta crocuta | reverse complement strand
AGACTGAAACAGGCTCCAGGCTCTGAGCTGGCAGTCAGCACAGAGCCCGACGCGGGGCTCGAACCCACGAACCGCGAGATCATGACCTAAGCGAAAGTCCGACGCTTAACCGACTAAGCCACCCAGGCGCCCCTATTTCTTTTTTAAAAAATGTTTTATTTATTTCTGAGAGAGACAGCGTTAGCAGGGGAGGGTCAGAGAGAGAGAGGGAGACACAGAATCCGAAACAGGCTCCAGGCTCTGAGCTGTCAGCGCAGAGCCCAACGCGGGGTTCAAAACCACAAATTGTGAGATCATGATCTGGGCCGAAGTCGGGTGCTTAACCGAGCCACCCAGGTGCTCCTTCATTTATTATTTCTGATAGGGTTTTCTTTTGTGGAATCTTTTGGGTTTTCTATATATAGTATCATGTCATCTGCAAATAGTGTTAATTTTACTTCTTCCTTTCCAATCTGGATTATTTGTTTATTTCATGTTTATTTATTTCTTGTTTATTTCTTTATTTCATGTTTATTTACCTTGAGAGAAAGAGAGAGAGAGACAGAAGCATGAGCAGGGGATGGGCAGAGAGAGGGAAACAGAATCTGAAGCAGGCTCTAGGCTCTGAGCTGTCAGCACAGAGCCCAATACAGGGCTCGAAGTCACAGACTGAGAGATCATGACCTGAGCTGAAGTCAGACACTTAACCAACTGAGCCACCCAGGCGCCCCAGTATTAACTTTTCTTTAAATGTTTGATAGAATTCACCTGTGAAGCCATCTGGACCTTGACTTTTGTTTGTTGGTCATTTTCACTGCTGGTAATTGATCTATTCATATTTTCTATTTCTTCATGATTCAGTCTTGGAAGATTGGAAATATGTTCATACTATGGATTTATCTGTTTTTTCTAGGTTGTCTAATTTTTTGGCATATAATTGTTCATAGCATTCTCTTTTTTTTTTTTTTTTAATTTCTAGGAGAGAGAGAGAGAGAGAGACAGCGTGAGCAGGGGAGGGTCAGAGAGAGGGAGTCACAGACTGAAACAGGCTCCAGGCTCTGAGCTGGCAGTCAGCACAGAGCCCGACACGGGGCTCGAACCCACGAACCGCGAGATCATGACCTAAGCGAAAGTCGGACGCCTAACCGACTAAGCCACCCAGGCGCCCCCATAGCATTCTCTTATGATGCTTTATATTTCTTTGGTATTTGTTGTAATTTCTCCTCTTTCATTTCTGATTTTATTTCTTTGGGCCCTCTTTTTTTCTTGATGAATCTGCTGAAGTTTTGTTGATTTTATTTATCTTTTCAAAGAACTAGCTCTTAGTTTCATTGATCTTTCTTCTTTCTTTTTTTTTTTAGTTCCTATTTCACTTATTTCCACTCTGATCTTTATTATTTTCTTACTTCTACTAACTCTGGGGTTTATTTTTTCTTCTTTACCTAGTTCCTTTAGGTTATGAACTTCCCTCTAAGAACTGCTTTTGTAGGGTCACAAAGACTTTGAAACATTGTTTCCATTTTCATTTGTCACAAACTATTTTTTTATTTCCTCTTTGATTTCTTGATACATTGGATGTCTAATAGCACTTTGTTTAGTCTCCATGTGTTTGCGTTTTTCCCAGTTTTCTTCTTGAGATTAACTTCTAGTTTCACAGCATTGTAGTCAGAAAAGGTGCTTGGTATAATTTTCATCTTCTTAAATTTATTGAGACTTGTTTTCTGGCTTAACATATGATCTTTCTGGAGAATGTTCCATGTGGACTTGAAAACAGTGTGTGTTCTTCTGTTTGGGGATGAAATGTCCTATATGTATCTACTATCTGTTTAATGTATTGTTTAAGGCCAGTGTTTCCTTTTTGACTTTTTACCTGGATGGTCTGTGCATTGATGTACGTGGGGATATCAAATTGTCCTACTACTATTGTATTGCTGTCTACTTCTGCATTTATTTCTGTTAACATTTGTTTTATGGATTTAAGCACTCCTATTGGGTGCATAATTGTTTACAAATGTTATATCCTTTTGTTGGATTGACCCCTTTATCATTATGTGATACTCTTCTTGGTCTTTTGTTAGTCTTTGTTGTAAAGTCTGTTTTGTCTGCCACCTGAGCTTTCTTTTCATTTCCATTTGCATGTTATATTTTTCCTGTCCCTTCTCTTTACGTCTGCAGTATCTTTAGGTTTGAAGTGAGTCTCTTGTACTCTTGTAGGTAGCATATAGAAGGGTCTTGGTTTTTGTGTGTGTGGGGTTTTTTTTAATTCATTCAGCCACCCTGTGTTTTTTGATTGGAGAATTTAGTCCATTTACATTTAAAATAATTATTGATAGATATATACTTGTTGCCATTTTAATTGTTTTCTGACTCTTTTTGTAGTCTCTCTCTGTTCCTTTTTCTCTACATTCTTTATATTTGATTGTTTTCATTAGTGTTAGATTCCTTTCTCTTTTTCTTTTGTATATTTATTATGTTTTTTTCTTTGTGGTTACTATGAGGTCCACATATAATATCTTATGTATGGAGAACTCTCTTTTAAGTTGATAGTAACTTAATTTTGAACACATTCTGAAGCATTGTATTTTTACTTCACACTCCCAGCATTTTATGTTTCTGATGACACATTCTGCATCTTTTTATTTTATGTATTCCTTCACTAATTTTGTACTTTAAATTAATTGTGCCACTTTTGTCTTTCACCTTTCCTACTTGCTTTGTAAGTGGTTTATACACACCTTTATTATTTATTTACCTGTTCCAGTGAGATTTTTACTTTAGTATGTTTTCTTATTATTAATTGTGCCTTTTCTTTTTAGTTTAGGTAAGTCTCTTTAACATTTCTCATAAGGCCAATTTAGTAATAATGAACTGTTTTAGCTTTTATTTGTCTGAAAACTTTTAAATCTCTTCTTCAATGCTATGTAACCTTGCTGAGTAAAGAATTCTTGGTTGGCAAGTTTTTTCTTTCAACACTTTGAATATATCATGCAGTCTCTTCTGGCCTACAAAGTGTTTGCTGAAAAATCTGCTGATAGCCTTATGGAGTTTATATGCAGTATGTTGCTTTTTCTCCTTCTGCTTTTAAGATTCATTCTTTTTTTTTTTAATGTTTTATTNCCATTAAGATTCATTCTTTATCCTTAACTTTTATCATTTTAACTATAATGTGTCTCAGTGTGTTTCTCTTTGGGCTCATCTTATTTGGAACTCTCTGGGCTTTCTGAATATGGATGTATACTTCCTTCCCCTGATTAGGGAAGTTTTCAGCTATTATTTCTTCAAATAAGTTTTCTGGCTCTTTCTCTCTTTCCTCTCCTCCTAGGCTTCTGAGACCCCCTATAATGTGACTGTTAGTCTGCTTGATATTATCCCTGAAGTTCTTAAGGTATTCTCACTTCTTTTAGTTCTTTTTTTTTACTTTGCAGTCCTGGCTGGGTGTTTTCAGTTGCTTTGTTTTCCAGCTTGCTGATTTGTGCTTCTATTTCATGTGTTCTGCTATTGAACCCCTCTAGTATTTTTCAGTTCAGATATAACTTCTGTTTGGTACTTTCTTATAGTTTTTTAAAACTTAAAAAAATTTATGTTTATTCATTTTTGAGAGAGAGACAGAGACAGAGCATGAGCAGGGGCGGGATAGAGAGCAAGAGGGAGACACAGAATCTGAAGCAGGCTCCAGGCTCTGAGCTATCAGAGCAGAGCCTGATGTTGAGCTCAAACCCATGAACCGTGAGATCATGACTTGAGCCGAAGTCAGATGCTTAACTGACTGAGCCACCCAGGCTCCCCTTAAAACTTTAAAATAATTTTTAAAATTTATTTTTGAGAGAGTGTGTGTGTATGTGTGAACAGGGGCAGAGAGAGGGGGGGACAGAGGATCTGAAGTAGGCTCTGTGCTGACAGCAGCAAGCCTAATGTGGGGCTTGATAGTACAAACCATGAGACCATGACCTGAGCTGAGGTGCCAGTACTTTCTTATATTTTAGAAATACCTTTGTTGAGGTTCTCGCCCTGTTCATCCATTCCTTTCCCAAGATCAGTAAGCATATTTATCACCATTACTTTGAACTCTTTCTCAGGTAGATTATCTTCTGTGGGGAAATAGGTTCTATCTACATAAATGGGTTAGAAAAAAAGCTTAGGGAGGAAAGCTGCCACCATGGGGCAAAAGCACCCCAGGTTAGCTGGCGAAATATTGTAGTAGAGTCAGGAGTAACTTGTTATATCACCTGCAGGAAATTACTCTCCTTCTGGTGCCAATGTACCTTGATCACAAACACCACTTGCTCCCAGACCCTTTGCTTCTTACTCACACAGTCAATGATTACTATCTGACTGTTTTCACCATGTTTGTAAGATCTTGAGGGCTCAATAAACACAGAGACAAAACTCCTGTTTCGGGCTCTTGTCTCCTCCCAAACATTAGCCTCTCTCATATTCAATTCTGTGCCCACTCTCTTGCTGGATGATACAGAACTCCAGATTCATAGTCTGCAACAATCTCCGTTCCATTCAGTTCTTTTTCTGGGGATTTCCCTTTTTCTTTGGTTTGGAATGTATCGCTCTGCCTCCTCATTTTGCCTGTCTGTCTGTGTTTGTCCGTATGTATTGGTGAAGGAGTTATCTCCCTTATCCTTAGAGGAATAGTCTTGTTTAGGAGCTGTTTTGTGTGGCTCCAAAGCACAGTCTCCCCTGGTCATTGGAACCAGGCACTCTAAACCGTCTCTCATGTGGGCTGTGCACTTCCTGGCCATGATAGGGTTGCAGCTCGTGCATGAGGAGGGTGGGGTTCGGGGAACTAGCTTGGCCTGGTCGCAGCTTGGCTCCTGGGCAGGGATATGGAGCTTGAGCCACTTACCTGTCCTGATTATGGCTTGGTCTCTGCAAAGGGAGGACAGATGCATGGAACTTGGCCCAGCTGTGGCCCATATGCTATGTAGGAGGTGAAGACTGTGGGGTGCTCATCCAGCCTGTTACTGTGGGGTGGACAAAACAAGAAACTGCAGTTGAGAAAGACACAGGAATAAATACGTTGACACCTAGCTCTTCTTACTGAAGGGAATACAGTAAAAAGTGTACTCCCATCCTCCTTCCGTGCCAGCTGGCTAGAGGGAGGGCACCAAAAGCTTGCCTTTGGTTCTGTCACCAGCAAATTAGGATGAGATTTAAAAAATGGGGTCTGCCAGTGCTTCTAGCCCCCAGTAAAGTCCGCGCAGGTTCCTGCCCCTCCAGTCACCACTTCAAAGTTAGTAAATGGGTTTCCCTCGTTAATGGTCTGGGCACTTTTCAGGGTTTTTTTAAAATTAAAAAATTGTTTTAAATTGTTCGTTCTTCTAAATTTTTATTTAAATTCAAATATGTTAACATACTTCAGGAGTAGAATTCAGTGATTCATCAATGACACACAAAACCCAGTGCTTTTCTTAACAAGTGCCCTCCTTAATACCCATCACCTGTGTAGCCCACTTCCCCACCCAGATCTAGGCACTTTTTAATGTGTTGCTTTTGTGCTGGATCTCAGGGCAAATGGGTTTGAGTGCAAGTCCTTTAAGAGCAAGATCTCTATTCACTATAGTTCAGTGATTCTCTTGGTCTTAATCTCCACTGGTATTCAAAGCCAGATGTTTTGGGGGCTTGTTTTTCTGGTACTGGCTCCTAGGGTCGAGGTGCCTGCTGTAAAACATTCTTTCCTTCACTCCTTGAGGGAATGTTCCATAATATTGGGATCCCTCCTGCTTGTGGGGTCACTGTCTTGGGGGGAGTCCTGGGTGAGGCTGTATCTCTGCTTCTCTTACCTTTTTTGAAAGTCTCTTTATCTTTTGTTGTGGAGGCACTATTTACCTATTTCTCAGGTTCTTTTCAGAGGAAAATTACTCTATATGTATCAGTAAATTTGTTGTGTCCAGGAGAGGAGGTGGGTTTGGGTCTTCCTATGCCACCATCTTGACACCCCCCACCACCATTTTTTAAAATTAAAACAAATTTTTAAAGTAATATCCACATTTAATGGGGCTTGAACTCACAACTCCTAGATCAAAAGAGTCACTTGTTCTACTGATTGAACCAGCCAGGTGCCCAAAACCCACTCCTTTTAAATGCTATTTTAAATGGTATTACTTTTAAATTTCATTTTATAATTGTTTGCTAGTTTATAGAAATGTAATTGATGTGTAAACATTGACCTCATAACCCCCAATGTTTCTAAATTTACTTCTTAGTTCTAATTGTAGATTCCTTTGGCTTTTCTATGTACAGTTTTGTCATCTATAAATAAAATTTTACTTCTTTTCCAATCTTTGTGTTTTTATTTCTTTTTCTTGTCTTATTGCACAGTACAATATTGAAGAGAGTATGCTTCTCTGTTCCTAATATTGCTGTAAGGTTTGAATGTCACCTCTGTTCACACTTCTCAGAATCTATATTATCTCCCTAAGCCCTTCTATTTATCACCTTCACAATAGCAAAACATCAGATCAGGGTCATGGGCCTTCTGTCCATCCATGTAGCCTCCAGGATTCAAGGCCAGCATCTAGGCAGGGATTTAACTGAATTTCTCAGGGCCTAACTGCTCATCAGGATTAGCCCCACATCCTGGGGGCCTGGGTCGATAAGGGAGAGACATGGAGGTAAAGAACCCATGAGATACCTCCCAAATCCTCTGACCAGAGTCAGTTTCCATGCACATCTGTCTAGAAGCCTATTCCAGAAATGCTTTATCAGTATCTGGTTCTTGATGGTATCTTTTGAATCATTAAGTCTGATATTGGGTAAAGGAGTTCATGACTACTTAGAGTTCTTCTGGTTGTATTAACATGTTAGGCAATAGGAGGGAAAATAACCAATTTTTTGGATAAACACACAGAAAAATGTAGTCTGAGTCTTTTTTGTTTTTTTAATGTTTTATTTATTTAAAACACTTTTTTTATTAAGTTAATTTTTTTAATGTTTATTTATTTTTGAGAGAGACTGAATGTGAACTAGGGAACGAGCAGAGAGAGACATAGAATTTGAAGCAGCTCCAGGTTCTGAGCTATCAGCACAGAGCCTGATTGATATGGGGCTCGAACCCATGAACTGTGGGATCATGACCTGAGCTGAAGTCAGATGCTTAACCAACTGAGCCACCCAGATGCCCCTAATGTTTTATTTATTTATTTTGAGAGAGAGAGCGCAAGGGAGGGGCAAAGAGAGAGGGGGAGAGAGAGAATCCTAAGTAAGCTCCATGCTCAAAATGGAGCCAGACTGGGGGCTTGATGCCACAAACTGTGAGATCATGACCTGAGCTGAATTGGACCCTCATCCAACTGAGCCACCCAGGCATCCATGCATAGGGAGTCTTACTGAGTTTTAGCACTTTCAAGATAGCTGGTAATTAAAACAAAGTTTGGTGGTTTCTCCTTTTTCCTTTTTGTATTTGATGGTCTGAGGAAAACCTAAATATGAGGGGTGCTTTGGAAATGCAAATAATAAGATTTTCCATTAATTAGGAATGATCTGAGTGGCATGGAGGGAACCTTAAATACAATTCCTAGACCCTTAGTGGACAAATACAGGATACGATTGTGGACCTAGAAATTGGTCCAAGAAGAAAGATACCAGTATTTTAACAGGAAAAATCACAGCAAACATGTAAAAAGCTATTAGACCCAAAGACATGATCAAACCCCTTTCTTTGGCAGCATTTGTATAGTTCTGATAGTGGTCTAAAATATGGTAATAAAGATTTATTAAATATTCTCATTTTGTTTAACAAAGCTGTAAATAAAATCAAGAAGTAAGTATTTTGAATTAACATAGTATAAGCAATGTTTCATAGTTTTGGAACAAACGATAGTATGGGATGGTAGAGAATCATGATATCATGAAAATAAAAGCTATTTTCTTCAATTTTATTGTGAAAAAAATGTAAAGATGCAAAGGTGTTGAAATGTTGGTTTGATAATCGCTTAAATACCTATAATCTAGATCAAAATTATCAACAGCTGTCATTATTTGTTTATTCTATCAGTATTTCTGTATCCGTTATCTTCTGATGCATAAGAAATTGCAAACAAAACCTACTGGCTTAAAAAACAAGCATTTTATCTTCTGGTAAGGATTGACTTGACCCATCTCTGTTAGGACCTATCATGTGCCTATGCCTAGCTAGTGGATTAGATGATGGCTGGATGATGTAAGATGATCCCACTCACAAGAGTAGTGTTTGGCTGGGGTGCCTGGGTGGCTCAGTTGGTTAGGCGTCTGACTTCAGCTCAGGTCGTGATCTCACGATTCACGAGTTTGAGCCCCTTGTCAGGGTCTGTGCTGACAGCTCAGAACCTGGATCCTGCTTCAGATTCTGTGTCTACTGCTCTCTTTGCCCTTCCCTTGTTCATGCTCTGTCTCTCTCTCAGGAAAAAAAAAAAAAAGACTGGTAATTGGCTGGCTGTCATCCAGGCCTCAGTTCTCCTCCACATGGCCTCTGACCCTCCAGCAGGCTAGACTGGACTTTTATCATATAGGAGTGGCAAGATTCCAAAGGGCAGAAAGAAAGGGCAACTTCCAATCAACAAGGTCCTTTTATGCCTCTCCTCAAGTTATGTTTGCTAACTTGTCCCATTGGGCAGAGCAAGTCACAGGCTAGCAGAGTCTGTGTTGAAAGGCAGTAACCAAGGGTTTGGATAGATAGAGGCGAATAATTTGTGGTTGTTTTTTCTTTCTTCCTTTCTATCTGTCTGTCTGTCTATCTATCGCCGTTGTACCACTAAAAGCAAATGGTAGATACCATTTTGCTTCACTCCTAAATAAAAATCCTGGAGTAGGCAAGGGCTTTCCCTTCCCTCCCTGCGGGTTATTGTTATTACTTTTTTCCCTGCAGGCTATCTTTAACAAGCTAAATGATTTGAACACACACCCCCCCCTCCATCTGTCATAGGACATCCCTGCCCTGTCGCGTGCACAGTCATGCAAATACATCACTTTCACCACAGTGAAACACACTCTCGACTTTATCACGCGCTCAATGTTCACATACAACCCCTACATCATGTGTGTAACTCACCATCACGGAAACAGACTCAGTCCCTGTCCCACGCCTGTCCCTCCGTCACACGAGCTAGGGAGACATCTGACCGTATTTTGCCTACTCTCCCCGTCAAGCCCGTCACACCATCACCTCCCTCAGCTGCTCACGCCTCCCACCCCCTACCTCCACATTGGATGGGGTCAGAGTACATAAAGCCCTCTCTGCTAGTGTTGATTTCTCCTTTTAGAAGACCCGCACACACGCGCAACCCTAGAACCGTGGACGCTCTAGGGAAACCTCGGAGATCCTCCGTCATATGGGCCCGGTGGCCTATGGGAAATGTAGTCCAGTGGGGAAAAGCAGGAGACTAGAAAAGCCAAGAGCCATTGGTCGGCCTGCCTAGGGGTTTCTGGTAGTTGTAGTCCGTCTCTCAGTGCGCAGGCGACGGCTCCACCAGCCTCGCACCTCGAGAAAGATTTCCGCGTGGCGTAGTTTGGTGCGCGTCCGGGGCTGGTGGACCCGTAGTTCTGCGGTCGGTAAGGCTGAGTGGTGTATGTGGTGGCCAGTGTAGTGCTCTAGCCGCTGGAGCAGGGCTGGGAACACGTCAGGCGGCGTGTGTGTGTGTGTGTGTGTGTGTGTGCGTGGTGTNGGGCTGGGAACACGTCAGGCGGCGTGTGTGTGTGTGTGTGTGTGTGTGTGTGTGTGTGTGGTGTGCAGGGCTGTGTGCCTGGGTGTGTCAGACGATTGAGTGCAGGGGTGTACGGGAGCCGTTTGTTACTGGCAGATTCTCAGAACACTTGAGAATTGTGTTAAACACAACCATTATTTTAAAATCCTAAATTACTTAAAAATTTTTTAAGATGTTTTTATTTATTTCTGAGAGAGAGAAAGACAGCACAAGCAGGGGAGGGTCAGAGAGAGAGGGAGACACAGAATCCGAAGCAGGCTCCAGGCTCTGAGCTGTCAGCACAGAGCCCGATGCAGGGCTTGAACCCTCGAACAGTGAGATCATGACCTGAGCTGAAGTCGGATGCTTAACCGACTGACCCACCCAGGTGCCCCTAAAATTCTAAATTACTATAAAATTTATAAATTATTATAAAATTATATTTATTGTAAGCGTACAATAAATACATTAAAAACAAAGATAACAAATAGTCAAATGCATCACTTTCTAATTATTTCCCTATCTGTGCTCTTGAGATTATGTCTGTAGTGTCTGCATGGTGGAAATACTGTATCACTATGTCCTACTGCATGATACCACTTTGGTGTCTAGAAATTTGCCACAATGGGACTGTTTACAGTACGGGAATTGCACTGCAAATTAGGCTTCATTTATTGTTTTTGTTGATTGTTTGGGATGGGGGAGCTCTCCAAAGTCCGAGCTCAGCTCCTAAGTGTCCGTCCAGCGCCCTCTCCGGGTAGAGCGTACTATTGCGCTCACTTTGAAGAGGAATACTTCGGGTAAATAATCCCTTTGTTTATCCCAGAGCGTATATTAAAGATATATCATACAAACAAATGTCGTACTACGTTTTCACTTACAAAATTTCAAAAACAAATGTGGATAGCATACAATATTTTTCAGAATGTGGGGAAATGAGAACTCTCGTAGGTCACTGTTGGGAATGACCACAGCCTTTCAACAATTAAGTTGAGTAGTAACTATCAGAGTATCTGAAGGCACTTCCCTAACAGCCACCGTTTTTCTATATAAGAATATAACCCACAAAACTTCTGGCCTGAAAGAAAAAGATGTGGCTACAGTAATGCTTACTGAAACCATGTTTGTAATGCTGAAGAACTGCAATCAATCTCCATGTTCACTTCCTGAGGAATTGTTAGTCTGTGCTGACCAATATGGTAGTTGCTTGTGGCTATTTAAATTTAAAATTGTTAAAATCAAATAAAATTTAATATTCAGTTCCTTAGTCACGCTAGTCACATTTCAAAAGCTCATTAGCCAGTGTAACTAGTGACTACTGTATTGGATACCTTAGATATAAGTAAAACATTCCCAAAGTCACAGAGAGTGATATTGGGTAGAGCTGGCTTAGATAATAATTCAGCAATGAAAAGAATGAGTTAGAACTCTATAACTGACATAAAATAAAGTTGAGGAGCTGTGTTCAAGCGAAGAGGGCAAAGAGAACAATGTGTATAGCACGATCCCATTTCTGTATAAAATAGATGATCTATACATATACTCAGCATACAGAAAACTCTGATAGAAGATCTAAAAATGTTAATTTTGTCAGTTCTGTAGAGAAGGAATGAGTAGAGGAAGATTCCTCTATCTCAGAGTCTTAACTGCAGAGTACAAACTGATGGTTACCAGAGGGAAGAGGGTGTGGCGATGGGTTAAATAGGTGACAGGGATTAGGGCGTGCACTTGTGATGAGTTCCAAGTGTTGTACGGAAGTGTCGAATCATAATACCGTACACCTGAAACTGATAGAACTGTATGTGAGCTGGCTGGAATTAAAGAAAACTTATTTATTATTATTTTTTTAATTTTTTTTTTTATTTATTTCTAGGAGAGAGAGAGAGACAGCGTGAGCAGGGGAGGGTCAGAGAGAGAGGGAGTCACAGACTGAAACAGGCTCCAGGCTCTGAGCTGGCAGTCAGCACAGAGCCCGACGCGGGGCTCGAACCCACGAACCGCGAGATCATGACCCAAGCGAAAGTCGGACGCTTAACCGACTAAGCCACCCAGGCGCCCCAAAAGAAAACTTTTAAAAAGATGCCTGTGATTCTTTCATGAAAGAAGAAGGTGGCTGTGGGGGTGGGACACCACCAGTGACTGCCGCAGTGGGGAAAATCTTCACATCCAAGGAACAGAGAAAGACATCTCAGACCTGGGGGAACTCAGCAATTATCCCAACCACCTAAACTGTCTAAGGGAACTCCGAGGAGAGGGGATCTGGCCAAATGACATTTAAATCAGAACTAAGCTTTCAGGGAAGGAGAGAGGAGGGGACCTTTCAATTCCTTTCAAAGCCTCCAAGCACTTTTCTCCTCTTGGGACTTCTGTAAGGCCAGGAATTCTCTTCTCCCTGTCTTTGCCTGAGACACTCATCCTTGTCTTTTGAACTGCAGCCCAATTCCTGATTTCTCTTACTGGCTTCCTACCCACATTTATGTCATGATCACCCACCATGGGTTCTCAAAACACCCTCCTCTTTTTGTTCTGGTCACTTCTTGTTACATGGGTAATTTTACATTTATTATATTCCAACTATGCTATGTCTCTGTCGTCTGGTCAAATAAAATGTCCATTGGGGCAAGAATTTTGACTCTTTGTTCATCAAGAACAGGGATCAAAAAACTACAACCTCAGGCCAGATCTGGCCCACCTCCTGTTTTGTACAGTTAGTGAGCAAAGAATAAAGGTTATTCCATTTCTAAGTGGTTGAAAAAAAGAAAGGTGAACAATATTTATGGACAGCTGAAACTTATAAAGTTCAGATTTCACTGCCCATAAATAAAGTTTTATTGGAACACTGCCACATGGGATTGCTTACATATTGTCTATGGCTGCTGCCCCACTGCCATGGCAGAGTTGAGTAGTTGCAACAGAGACCCAGTCCTAAATTCTTACTATCTGGCCCTTTATAGGAGAGGTGTGGAAACCCCTGCCCTGTATCAGTAGAGAGACAAATGCCTGGCAGATCATGGAAGCTCTTGGTCCAAATCCAGTGTTTCACTTAGACATCAGGCATTCACCTCAAGAGCTGAGTTTTATTTTATTTTTTCAAAGTTTATTAATTTATTTGGGGGCACCTGGGTCGGCTAAGCCTCTGACTCTTGATTTCAGCTCAGGTCATGAACTCATGGTTTGTGTGATCGAGCCCTGAGTCAGACTCTGCTCTGACAGCGTGATGTCTGCTTGAGTTTCTCTCTCCCTCTCTCTCTGCCCTTTCCCCTGCTCTCTCTCTTTCTCCCCAAATAAATAAACAAGATTAAAAAAAAAATGAAGGCAAAAAAAAAAAAAGGCAATCACTTCCTTCAGCAGTGCGACAGCCCTAGAGCTAAAGGGAAAGGGGAATCCTTGGCTGCTCAAGATCAAGTTTGTGGTGTCAGACAAGGATACACAGGTAGATGAAAATGTCACCACGGGGACACAGGACTTTGTCACTAATGCTGTGCCTCCAAAGGCTCTGTACTCAGACACACAAGTCCCCTCTGCTCCATTCTCAAGACCTGTCTGTTTCTACACATTACAGAAAAGTTTCTCTGCAAATTATGTTGGTCTCTCTGGATTTTTCTAAGTATTACTCATGTTATTTATTTTTCTTGGGTCAACAGTTTCTCAGGGATATTATCAATTCCCCTTACAGACATTGTCATTGCTACTGGTGACATTATAATTGCTGCACTGGTGTGAAATGAGATCATGGTGTCCCTAACCTATAACTTGGGGTCAGGTGCTTTCTCACCCTCTCAGGCATAAACTCCGGCCATGACAGGCTCACTATCCAGGTGTCAGAGATCTGCTTGGTGAGTTTTTTTTCTTTTTCCTCCTCTTAGAAAATGTCAGAAAAAATCACTTTCAGTGTCAGAGCTTTATCTTAGAATCCTAGTATGCTTCTTACCTGGGGAGGGAAGAGTGCTATATTAAATCTGAGGATTAGAGAGAAATGTATGGCCTTCAGGAGGGCACTATTATATCTTGTGTTGGTACTTTATTTAGAATTATCTTCTTTCCCTTGCTTTCCTATTTGTTCTTGCCTTCCTGAAATCTCCTGTCCATCGCATGTCACTATTAGACTTGCTAGAATGCTCTTCTTTTCTCTCCCAACCTTTTACACCCTTTCTTAAAAGCGGGGGAGCACAGACTCTCCACTGTCTGAATATTATGAGGAATAAATAATACACATGTCTGGCTTTAAGCATGGACATAGAAAATGTAGGTTCATTTTTTTTCTTGTTTTCTCAGTGGTCACAACTGGCTTCAGAACGTTCATGGAAAGCCATCCCTTTGGGGGTGTGAGGAAAAGGCAAAAATCATATTCTTCTCAGGCTCGTCTTAGACCAAAGGAGAGGAATGTAGTTGCTGACTCTAACTCTCTTAAGGAGAGCGATATTCCTGAATTTCTTTCCCAGAATCAATCATGGACATAAAACCACCCACTGACCACATCATCAGAGCCAGAGAAATAAATGGGCCGTGGCATTAAGACAGGAAATCCTGACTTTGGGGCTCTAATTCAGGGAACTATCCCTAGGTCTGACCCTACCCTGCTCTTGGTGTGACAGGAAATGAAACAATGCCATCAAGAAAACATGCCATACAAGGGCAGGGCCCAGCAAAGAGCCCACCGAATATAGGGTTATTTTCAACATTAGTTGCTGGTAGCTGCAGGAACGAGGTGAAGGCTGCCATTTTGCTCCTGGCTAACGGCCACTGCCTAAAGAAGGGAAAACCCTCCCTTACCTTGGGTCTGCCTTTTCTGTCTGAGTATATGATTTCCCGCTATTTCCCCTTGAATGACTCACTCCTTTGTCCTTTTGTGCCCTTATATATATAGTGCTCTTTTTGACAAAGGAAGCCTGGCTCCTCCTAAATATTTGCTTGTCCATGTTCTTTTATTTTCTCAATTTTTAAAGTTGTTTTAATGTTTATTTTTTAGACAGAGAGGGAGGGAAGGAGCAGGAGCTGATGAGGGGCAGAGAGAGAGGGAAACAGAATCTGATGCAGGGCTCGAACCCACAAGCCGTGAGATCGTGATCTGAACCAAAGTCAGATGCTCAACGGACTGAGCCACCCAGGAGACCCTGGATGTCCATGTTCTTATTCCCTGTTTTTGGTTTTCATTATCTCATGCGTAGGCTTCTTTCTCAACTCTAGACTTGTTTCTAATGACTTTGCTTGTTCACCATAACACATTGGAATCTGGGGGCTTAGCACAGAATCTGCTTGGATGGTCATGACTCCACAATCCTCAAAGCCAGGTTGAAGTGGGGACCCCCTCAAACATGACTGGTGCACCCATATCCCAGTTGCTGTGAGTTTTGGTTGCGAAAGCCTCACACCTGCCCCTCTCTCTGCATTGCCCTTAGAGGCAGTGCAACGTCCCCTGCAATGTCACCAGAATGGCCAGTGGCCAATGGTGACTGAAATGAAGTCTGTGAGCCCAGCCCGTTGCCTCAGTGGGATACTGTGCTCACTGTGCTGCACTGTGAGCACCAGGGCCCCATGGGATCAGTCCATGACCACACCCTTGCTTATTATTAGCCTCTCTTCCTTGCCCTACCTGCCTTCCTCCCTCCTCTCTCTGAGCGTCTTTCCTCACTAGACACTTTGGGAGCTTTCCTGTCTCCAATTCCAAGGTTTCTGCCTGGCCCAGGGGTTTTAAGAGGGATTAAGGAAGTTAATCCATGCAATGCTCTGTAACTTTTCTTTCTTTCTTTTAATTTTATTTTAAAGTAAGCTCTACATCCAACATGGGGCTCAAACTCACAACCCCGAGATCAAGAGTCACACACTCCACCGACTGTGCCAGCCAGGCGCCCCTGTAACTTTTCTCGATTACGCGTGGAGTCGACGACGCCAGTGACAAATATCACCTCAGTGCTCAGGGGTTGGTCGAGGGGCTTCAGTTCCTGTTCTGTGATGTACAGGAGGACTGTGTTCTTTCTGCAAAGGGAGGCAAGGTCTACAGATCACAAAGGGAAGTCAGGACAATCAGTTGTGTGACCTAATAAAAGAGCATTTTACTAAAAAAAGAAATTGCTAGGCTAATCATAAATCAAGGTGGCTTCAAACAGACTTGCTGACTTCTGTAGCATGGGAAAGTTTTGATCCTTCTCTCCTCAAGGCCAGTCATCGTCTGCTATGGATCAAAAGGACTTAGGTCAGCAAGTAAGGAGTGTGTCAACTTGAAGGCACTTAATCCTTAAGACCAGTGGGAGTGGTATTTACAACTCCCCTAGAAAACTTCCCTGGCCAGGAACCCCACTTTAAACACTAATGACAGAGCAGAACTTGGTGGGGGAGATTTCTTTATAATCTGCTTTTCTGGAGTTTGGTGGAGAAAGAGAGAAGGAGTGAGCGTCTGGGGAGAGCTGATTATCCTACGTCTGATGTCATCATTTTCTCAACTCAGCAAGGCTTTTAATCTTCCTGGATAACCCCATCCAATGTCATCCCACCTGGGATATCATTATCTAGTGCTATGGATGGGGACCAATTATATCCTCTAACTACAATATAAGGGAGCAGCAAGTGCAGAATATCAAAGCTCTCCAAAATTATTTCCTTCTTCTGCATCCATCAACAAAGACGTTTCTTAAGCCTGTGCACCTAATATCCTCTTAGGATGTTTAAAGCCTATCTAGATCTACTGTAATCTTCTTTTACCATTATAAAGTTGTTAGTTTTTTCCCTTTTGTCTTGACCATATTTACCAATGTTAGACTCGTTCATATATCTTTTATATTTTTGTCAATTATAGAGTCATTTTTATTTCTATTTACTTATTATATTATCTTCAGTGATATCTTCCTTCTACTGCCTTCGGTATAATTAGGAGAATGTACAGTTTAACTTTAAAATGTTTTTTTCAGTTTGAAATTATTCCATAAAGTCTGTTAAATCAGGCAGGCTGATGACATTATTTAAATCCTCTACATTTTACCTATTTTTGTGAACTGAGTGGCATTCTCACAGAGAAATTTGCTAAAATCCGTCTTGTGTCTTTATATTTCCGAAAGCTTTTCATGAATAAGGAGGCAACTGTCAGTTTAAATGTTACAGGGTTGAGCCATTAACATGAATAGATAAACCTGGTTTCATTAAGGCTATTATGAACTAGGGGGTGCCTGCACTAGTCAATGGAGTTGACATTACCTAGCTCCATCAATCATTTATCATGGGAGAATGCTGGCCACATCATAGCATTTTCTAATTTTTAAAGAGAAACAAAAAATTTCAGATTGTTTAAAAGTTGGCAGATAATCTAAAATATTTAAACTACAGAGTGGGAAAAGGAAGTGAAATATTGGGATCATAAACTTACCATTTCCTACCCTTGTGTAGTCTATGTTTAGAAAAATGTCATTCGTAAATGTGCATCCACATACCCTAAAGGAAATGCTAGCAAATCATACTCTTGGATGAGAACTAGATTACCCTTTCAGAGTAGTTTGACTCAATATTTATATATCCAATATTATGAAGTTGGATTTTGTAAATATGAGTAAGGGTGAAATTTAGTAATAGTGAACTTGCCATACAAAAGAAAATAATATACATATTATTTCTCTCTAGATCATCTGGCTTTGAATAAAACAAACTCCTTCTGGGCACTGGCATTATGGCTTCTTGTGACTTTGTAATGGGGATTCTCTTTCTCTTCCAGACTGGAACTGGGCTCCTAGGGAATTCCTTACTCCTTTATTTCTATATATTGACTTTGTTTACTAAACACACTCAGAAACCTATAGATCAAATTCTCAACCAATTGGCCTTAGCCAACTTTCTGGTCCTTTTCTCTAGGGGAATCCCTCAGACACTGGCTGCTTTTTGTTTGGACAATTTCCTGGGAGAAGCTATGTGTAAGATTATCTTTTATACTCACAGGGTGACCCGAGGGGTTTCTCTGTGCACCACCTGCCTTTTGAGTGGCTTCCAGACTATCACTATCAGTCTTAATAATTCCAGGTGGGCACAACTCAAACTGAGAGCTCCTAAGTTTGTTCAACCCTCCTGTTGCCTCTGTTGGATTCTTAATCTTCTGATAAATATTGTTGTGCCAGTGAAAGTGACTTACCCAGGGAATACTAGAAACATTACAAAAAAGGAGTTTGGATTGTGTTCTGGCAATGGGTCCAATTCACTCATAAACTTATTCTGTGCATTCCTGTTTACCTCTCTTGATATTTTGTGTTTGGGACCCATGTGTTGGGCCAGTATTTCCATAGTGTTCTTCCTGCAAAGACATAAGCAGAGAGTCCAGTACCTTCACCGAATCAGTCTCTCTCCCAGAGCCTCCCCAGAGACCACTGCCACTTATAGTGTCCTGCTTCTAGTGAGCTCCTTTGTTGCCTTTTATTTTACGTCCTCCATCTTATCACTCTATGTGACTTACTTTGTCAACCCAAGCCTGCAATTGGTGACCATCTGTACATTCCTTTCTGGTTGTTTTCCAGCTTTCAGTCCCTATGTGCTCATCAGCCGTGAAATTCAAGTCTTAAGAATCTACTTTGTCAGTTGTAAAACAAGAATCTCCAAATAGTCCCTTTACAAACAGCTACCCTCCATTCAACAATTTTTTAAGTACAAAATATTTGGCAACTTTGGGTCTAACTGTAGACTCATTTAAAATATATCCTGGAGGGGCACCTGGATAGCTCCTACGGTTAAGCGCCCAACTTCGGCTCAGGTCACAATCTCATGATTCCTGGGTTCGAGCCCCGCGTCGGACTCTGTGCTGACAGCTCAGAGCCTGGAGCCTGCTTCGGATTCTGTGTCTCCCTCTCTCTCTGCCCCTCCCCTGCTCATGCTGTCTCTCTTGCTCTCTCTCTCAGAAATAAATAAAAAACATTTAAAAAATTTAAAATATGTCCTGGTTATGTTTCAATGTGAGATTTCAGTTTTGTGATTTAATTTTATTAAATTAAATTATTTATTAATTACTGTATTAAATGAATTTAATTATTATATTAAATTTTATAATGCATTTATTTTCTTGTTGAATAGTGCCTTCCAATGTAGTGAAATATGTTCTATTATCTGCAGGAACTACATAACCCAAGAAAAAGGGGCTCACTTATATTGACATTTGCTGTTATCCTAATGAGATGGCAGAGACAATATAATAATCTTAATGGAAGACCCACTTGACACTCTTTGTGCTCTACCACACATGATTTGAATAACTTTTTATTTTTTATTTATTTTCTATGTTTTTTATTTATTTTTGAGAGTCAGAGAGAACGCGACCAAGGAAGGGTCAGAGAGAGGGAGACACAGAAACTGAAGACAGGGTCCAGGCTCTGAGCTAGCTGTCAGCACAGAGCCCGACGTGGGGCTCAAACCCATGAACTGTGAGATCATGACTTGAGCCGAAGATGGACGCTTAACTGACTGAACCACCCAAGAGCCCCATTGAATTAGTTTTTATTTATTTCTGAGAGAGAGCAAGAGAGACAGCGTGAGCAGGGGAGGGTCAGAGAGAGGGAGACAGAATCTGAAACAGGCTCCAGGCTCTGAGCTGTCAGCATAGAGCCTGACACGGGGCTCGAACCCACGAACCGTGAGATCGTGACCTGAGCCGAAGATGGATGCTTAACTGATTGAGCCACCCAGGCACCCCATTGAATTAGTTTTTAAAGGCCTCATCCTTTAATATGAATCAGCCAAATGCCAGCAGTCATCTGAAGAAACATTCTACCTTGATAGAAAAAAACAATGACAGGCGTTGGGGGAAAAGTAACATGGGAAAAACAAAGCATATTAAGGAAGTAGGATGAAGTCCTATAATTTGTAAGTAATATTGTTGATGAGATATGAAATTCTATTGCATGCACAAGGCAAGGATAGGATGCTATTAAAATGAATGATAGAAGACTAAAAAGAGCTTTTGGGAATTAGGACCATGACAGAAGAGATAAAGTACCAGCCCAGCAGTTGGAAAGTAATATGGAGCAACCTCTAGGAAATTGGAAGAAGGGAAAAGAACACTAGAAACATTAGAAAAACAGAAAAACTTTCCTGGATGAATAGTAGATATGCCTTGGAGAAAGAATTATAAATGTAGAGAGAAGAATAGTATCAAAGAAATTCTACAAGACGGTTTGTCACATCCATTAACAGACTAAAAGGATCTATTTGTTTAATGGGAAATGAATCAAAATAAGCCCATATCTAAATTTTAAAATATTAGAGAAACTAATATTCTGTACTTCCATCTATGGCACTGCAAATGGCAAGATTTCATTCTTTTTTATGGCTTTTTTATGGAGTAATATTCCACTGTACGTATTTAATTTTTGTGGAATTTAAGAGAAAAAAACAAATGAACACTGGGGGAAAAGAAAGAGAGGCAAAGCAAAAAACAGACTTTTAACTATAGAGAACAAATTGATGGTTTGCTTTAGGGGGGCAGTAGGCTAGGGGATGGGTTAAATGGGGGATGGGTATTAAGGAGGGTACTTATTGTGACGAACACTGGGTATTATATATAAGTGACGAATCACTGAATTCTATACCTCAAACTAATATTACACTGTATGTGAATTAACTGGAATTTAAATAAAAACTTGGATGAGAAAAAAAGTATTGGAGAGAAATAACAACTTCCTAAAGATTCTGGAGAGCAAACAACAGGTATATCCAAAGGGAGGAAAATCAAATGGCCTCATGTTTCTAAAGAGCAACATTGAAAACTAGGAGTGATGGAATAATGCTGTCAAACTTTTTAATGATTTACAAACACAAATTGAACACCTGTCAAACTAATTTTTTTTAATGTTTATTTTTTAGAGATAGAGATACAGAGCACAAGTAGGGGAGGGGCAGAGAGAAAGGGAGACACAGCATCCGAAGCAGGCTCCAGGCTCTGAGCTGTCAGCACAGAGCCTGACATGGGGCTGGAACCCACAAACTGAGAGATTATGATCTGGGTTAAAGTATGCTCAACCGACTCAGCTACCCAGGTGCCCCAGATGCCTGTCAAACTAAACTCAGGGATGATTTAAAATAGAGGTATTTTCAGGAAGGCAAATTCTCAAAATATTCTATTAATGGTTTTCCAGGAATTACTGAAGGGCAAACTCTGTAAAGAAAGTAAATGAAAAAGGGGACACCTGGGTGGCTCAGTTGGTTAAGCATCTGACTTCAGCTCAGGTCATTATCATGTAGTTCATAAGTCTGAGCCTCATGTCGGGCTCTGTGCTGACAGCCTAGGGCCTGGAGCCTGCTTCCGATTCTGTGTCTCCCTATCTCTCTGTCCATCCCCTTCTCATGCTCTCTCTCTGAAAAATAACTAAACATTAAAAAAAAAAAAGAGCATCATAGATGAACTTTCTGAGAAAAACTAGAAGGATGATTCAAATATTCTTTATGACATTGAGGTTGAGTTCGCATAAGATGAACAACTGCAGTCTTGTGGCTGGGACACAGAATAAGCTGATCAATTCTGATACATAAAAAACTCAAAAAACATATTAGGCTAGCAGAAAATCTATGTTTATACAAAAAGTGTATGAATACAGTTCTAGCAAAATCCATAAAGTACACTAAACGTACATGTTGAGTCATGTTTGGATTGACCATGTTACTTTTCAAAACTAGGACATGTAGAATGTCTACTATTTAGATGCATAAGGAAAATACAGAAAACAGAATATAGGAATCTGCCTTTAAGGAGCTTACAATCTAACTGCAAGATAAGTAAAAAACTTGTGAAAAGCTAATTAACAGTATTAGCCACATGTTTGATAAAGATTAAAGAGGGTCAGGTTACCATAGGATGGAGTAGTCAGGGAAGACTTTGTCCTTTTGTGGTGAGATGGGACTTTGCCTCATCCTTGAAATGGTAGTATTTGGATAGAAATTTATATAGAATTCCAGATGACAGAAACTGGGAGAAAAAAGGAAGGAGGAAGATAGTGGTAAAGAGATAGGGGTTAGAATATTTTATTTGAGGAACAGTAAGCAAATTATAGTTTGATAAGATTGGAGGACATATATGGTTACCAAGGGATTATTATATATGCATTATGTCTTTATATGTATTTAGCTCTGTTTGTTACGTCGTTTTCTTGTCTACTTGTTATGGATTTAATTCTGGAGTAGAAAAATGGCCTGCAGTTGCAAGTGGATGGCATTTGATGGACAACAGGGGAAACCTGCCCCTCCCCCCGTCCCCCGGAATCAGGAAATATATGCCAAAGACTTTCTGAAACCCTAAAGCTCTTCCCATAAATAAAGAGATTTGCTTGTAAAGTGGGAAATCTACCCATAAATGCCAGTTTAGGCCTGTTCTTGAGTTTGGACCTGCAAAGAGAACATCTTTATTGAACCAGATTATTTGTACACAAATACATCTTTTGTCTTATTAGAATACTGTGTAATTGGCAGAAATTCTATGTTTTCTGCAAGGAAATTAATACTCACTATATAAATGTTTCAACTTAAAAAAAAAAGAATTATACTAGGTAATATGAAGAATGGTAAAAGATGGGATCAGAGAAGTGGCTGGGGCAGATCATGAAGGAGATTATTGGTAAGGATCTTCTCCTAAATGAAGCCAGTCTATAAAGACTGAGGAAAGTGGTTGTCTTTTGAAATGCATGGATTTTAACACAAAGTTATCATAGATGTAAAGAAATAAGCATGGCCCAAACACAGGAGCAAAACAATCCCCAGAAACTGGTCCTAAAGAAATGCAGTTATATGACTAACTTAAAAATAATTCAAAATAACCATCATAAAGATGCTTTACATGCTCAAGAAAATGATGCATGAACAAAATGGGAATATCTACAAAGAGAGAGAAATTATAAAAAAGGATCAAGAAGAAATTTTAGTACAAAAGAATATTATAACTGAACTGAAAAATTTATTAGAAGGGTTCAACAGCTGACTTGATGAAGGAGAATAATCAATGAATTCAAAGATAGATCCATTAAAATTATACATTCAGAGAAATAAAAAGAAAAATGAAAAAAGAGTGAAGAAAGCCTAAGGACTTATGGAATACCATAAAGTAGACCAATATATGCATTATGGGAGTCCCAGAGAAGAAAGGAAAGAGAAGGGGGCAGAAAGCTTATTTAAAGAAATACTGGCTAAAAACTTCCCAAGTTGGGGAAAGGAAATAGATACGAGATTCAAGAAGCCCTGTGGACTTCAACCAGGATGAATCCAAACAAATCCACACTAAGTCACTTTATAGTTGAGTCTTGAACAATGTGGGAATTAGGGGCACTGACCCTATCTTTTCAACATGCAGTAAAAAAACAAAAACAAAACTATATATAACTTTTGAATTTCCTTTAAGCATAATAGCCTACTGTTGACCAGGAGGATTACTGATAACATAAACAGTTGATTAACATATATGTTGCATGTTATCTGTATTATATACTATATTCTTACAATAAAGTAAACTTGAGAAAAGAAATTGTTATTACGAAAATTATAAGGAAGAGAAAATGCATGTACATACTGTACTGCATTTATTTAAAAAAAATCTGTCTGTAAGTTGACCTGTACAACCCATGTTGTTTAAGGGTCAACTGTATAATCAACTTAACAAAAGTTAGAGTATTTTGAAAGCAGCAAGAGAAAAGCAGCTTGTCACATATATGGGAAACCCCATAAGACTCTCAGCAGATGCCTTGCAGGCCAGAAGGGAGTAGGATAATATATTCAACATGCTGAAAGAAAAAAAAATGCCAACCAAGAACTCATATATCTGGCAAAACCATCCTTCAAAAATGAAGGAGACAGACTTTCCCAGAAAAACAAAAGCCAATGGGGTTTACCACCACTAGACCTGCCTTACAAGGAATGCTAAAGAGAGTCCTTCAAGTTGAAATGAAAGAATGCTAAATAGTAGCATAAACACATATGAGAGGTTCCTGGTTTGGCTTTGGTGGAGCATGCGACTCTTGATCTCCAGGTCATGAGTTCAAGCTCTACATTGGGCATAGATTATTCTTTAAAAAATGCATAGTATATGAGGGGTGCTGCCTAGTTGAGTTGGAAAAACTTGCAACTCTTGATCTCAGGGTCCTGAGTTCAAGCCCCACATTGAGTGTAGAGATTACTTAATAAATAAAACTAAAAAAAAAAAAAGCGTATAAAAGTATAAAGCTCACCAGTAAGTACACAAATACACCATACTATAAAACTGGAATGACAGTGCATAAATCACTGTGTGGTTTAGAAGTCAAAAGAAGTATAAGAAAGCTTTAACTATTAAAATGTTAATGGATGCACAATATAAAAAGACACAATGTATGACATCAATAACAAGGTGAGGGGAGAAAAGTAAAAGCGTTGAGTATTTCTTTGCAAGTGAAATTAGGTAGTTGTCAGCTTAATACAGATAGTTATAACTACAAGATGTTTCATGTAAGCCTCATAGTAACCACAAAGAAAATACTTAGAGAATATACACAAAAGAAAATTTGAAAGGAATCAAATCATGACACTACAAAAAAAAAAAATCAATGAAACACAAAGGAAGAGAGCCAAAGAAGTAAAGAGGGAGAAAAAAAAAAAAAAAAGCCATAAGGCAGGAGTGCCTGGGTGGCTCAGTCAGTTAGGAATCCAACTTTGGCTCAGGTCATAATCTCATGGTTGATGGGTTCAAGCCTCGCATCAGGCTCAGTGCTGACAGCTCAGAGCCTGGAGCCTGCTTCAGATTCTGTGTCTCCCTGTCTGTCTCTCTGCCCGTCTCTCAAAAATTAAAAAAAAAAAAGGTTTTTAAAAAGCCATAAGACATATAGAAAATGACTAACAAAATGAGAATAGTCCTTCCCTATCAACGATTATTTTAGATATCCATGGATTAAATTCCCGATTCAAAAGACACAAGGTGGCTGAATGTATAAACGTAATCCAACTATGTGTTGTCTACAAGAGAGTCATTTTAGATTTAAGGACACACATAGGCTGAAAGTGAAGTATGGTAAAAGTCATTCCATGCAAAAGGTAACCAAAAGAAAGCAGGGGTGGCCACAATTGAATCAGACAAAATAGATTTTAAGTAAAAAATGAAGGACATAAAAATAAAAGGTGAAAAACATCTGAAAGCCTACTACCTCGTAATAATAATTGTTAATGTTTTTAAAAGTTTTTTTCTTTTAACTTTTAATGTTTATTTTTGAGGGGGGCGGTGAGGGGCAGAGAGAGAAGGAGACACAGAATCTGAAGCAGGCTCCAAGCTCTGAGCTGTCAGCACAGAGCCCGACGTGGGGCTCGAACCCACAAACCGTGAGATCATGACCTGAGCCAAAGTCTGACACTTAACTGACTGAGGCACCCAGGTGCCCCTGCATTTTACACTTTTAACAGGAATTTCTTTTTACACTGATTATCTATTAGTTTCTCCTCTGTACATACCTTTACAAGTTTTCACAGTCCCCTTGTATAAAACATATTGAAAATCTAGTGTACATATCCCCCCACACAGTTGTGTTCAATTCCTACATTAAAAAAGTTTTAAAATTTCATCACAAATAAATTAATGTTTATAACTAATGAGGAATATATCAAAATAACAGTATACGATTGTGTAATATAATGCAGTTTAAGAAATTTAATACATAGGGGCGCCTGGGTGGCTCAGTCGGTTAAACGTCCGACTTTGGCTCGGGTCATGATCTCATGGTTCGTGTGTTTGAGCCCCACATTGGGCTCTGTGCTGACAGCTAGCTCGGAGCCTGGAGCCTGTTTCGGATTCTGTGTCTCCCTTTCCCTCTGACTCTCCCCTGCTCATGCTGTCTCTCTCTCTCTCTCAGAAATAAATAAAACATACAAAAAAAATTTTTTTAAATGTTAATACATAAAATAACTGTGTTTTGTTTCATTTTTAGTTGGAACAACTCAGCAAAATAAAATTCCAGTTTATTGTTGGAAAACATTGTTTCACACATACATCAAAGAGGACAAATAAATAAACAGCAACTTCATAGACAAAAAAAGGAGGGAAAGAAATCTTTTATACTTGGCTTTTTTCATTAAATTTTTTAAAATTTATTTATTTTGAGAAACAGACAGACAGTGTGCATGGAGGAGGGGCGGAGAGAGAGGGAGAGAGAGAGAATACCAAGCAGGGGTGGGACTGGATCTCACCAACTGTAAGATCATGACCTGAACCCAAATCAAGACCGGGAGGCTTAATCCACTGAGCCTCTCAGGCGCCAGGGAAGTTTTGATTCATTTTTCCTTCTCTGTTGCAGATTCTCATTGTGGTTCTGGGTGGCTGGCAGAGCAAGTCATCTGCGGGTGGCGCTGCCCACATGGGGTGGACAGGACTCTTCACTCAGCAGTGACCATGTTTACATTTTGAGACTGGAAATGGGGGGGTGAGTANTGTATTTAGCTCTGTTTGTTACGTCGTTTTCTTGTCTACTTGTTATGGATTTAATTCTGGAGTAGAAAAATGGCCTGCAGTTGCAAGTGGATGGCATTTGATGGACAACAGGGGAAACCTGCCCCTCCCCCCGTCCCCCGGAATCAGGAAATATATGCCAAAGACTTTCTGAAACCCTAAAGCTCTTCCCATAAATAAAGAGATTTGCTTGTAAAGTGGGAAATCTACCCATAAATGCCAGTTTAGGCCTGTTCTTGAGTTTGGACCTGCAAAGAGAACATCTTTATTGAACCAGATTATTTGTACACAAATACATCTTTTGTCTTATTAGAATACTGTGTAATTGGCAGAAATTCTATGTTTTCTGCAAGGAAATTAATACTCACTATATAAATGTTTCAACTTAAAAAAAAAAGAATTATACTAGGTAATATGAAGAATGGTAAAAGATGGGATCAGAGAAGTGGCTGGGGCAGATCATGAAGGAGATTATTGGTAAGGATCTTCTCCTAAATGAAGCCAGTCTATAAAGACTGAGGAAAGTGGTTGTCTTTTGAAATGCATGGATTTTAACACAAAGTTATCATAGATGTAAAGAAATAAGCATGGCCCAAACACAGGAGCAAAACAATCCCCAGAAACTGGTCCTAAAGAAATGCAGTTATATGACTAACTTAAAAATAATTCAAAATAACCATCATAAAGATGCTTTACATGCTCAAGAAAATGATGCATGAACAAAATGGGAATATCTACAAAGAGAGAGAAATTATAAAAAAGGATCAAGAAGAAATTTTAGTACAAAAGAATATTATAACTGAACTGAAAAATTTATTAGAAGGGTTCAACAGCTGACTTGATGAAGGAGAATAATCAATGAATTCAAAGATAGATCCATTAAAATTATACATTCAGAGAAATAAAAAGAAAAATGAAAAAAGAGTGAAGAAAGCCTAAGGACTTATGGAATACCATAAAGTAGACCAATATATGCATTATGGGAGTCCCAGAGAAGAAAGGAAAGAGAAGGGGGCAGAAAGCTTATTTAAAGAAATACTGGCTAAAAACTTCCCAAGTTGGGGAAAGGAAATAGATATGAGATTCAAGAAGCCCTGTGGACTTCAACCAGGATGAATCCAAACAAATCCACACTAAGTCACTTTATAGTTGAGTCTTGAACAATGTGGGAATTAGGGGCACTGACCCTATCTTTTCAACATGCAGTAAAAAAACAAAAACAAAACTATATATAACTTTTGAATTTCCTTTAAGCATAATAGCCTACTGTTGACCAGGAGGATTACTGATAACATAAACAGTTGATTAACATATATGTTGCATGTTATCTGTATTATATACTATATTCTTACAATAAAGTAAACTTGAGAAAAGAAATTGTTATTACGAAAATTATAAGGAAGAGAAAATGCATGTACATACTGTACTGCATTTATTTAAAAAAAATCTGTCTGTAAGTTGACCTGTACAACCCATGTTGTTTAAGGGTCAACTGTATAATCAACTTAACAAAAGTTAGAGTATTTTGAAAGCAGCAAGAGAAAAGCAGCTTGTCACATATATGGGAAACCCCATAAGACTCTCAGCAGATGCCTTGCAGGCCAGAAGGGAGTAGGATAATATATTCAACATGCTGAAAGAAAAAAAAATGCCAACCAAGAACTCATATATCTGGCAAAACCATCCTTCAAAAATGAAGGAGACAGACTTTCCCAGAAAAACAAAAGCCAATGGGGTTTACCACCACTAGACCTGCCTTACAAGGAATGCTAAAGAGAGTCCTTCAAGTTGAAATGAAAGAATGCTAAATAGTAGCATAAACACATATGAGAGGTTCCTGGTTTGGCTTTGGTGGAGCATGCGACTCTTGATCTCCAGGTCATGAGTTCAAGCTCTACATTGGGCATAGATTATTCTTTAAAAAATGCATAGTATATGAGGGGTGCTGCCTAGTTGAGTTGGAAAAACTTGCAACTCTTGATCTCAGGGTCCTGAGTTCAAGCCCCACATTGAGTGTAGAGATTACTTAATAAATAAAACTAAAAAAAAAAAAAGCGTATAAAAGTATAAAGCTCACCAGTAAGTACACAAATACACCATACTATAAAACTGGAATGACAGTGCATAAATCACTGTGTGGTTTAGAAGTCAAAAGAAGTATAAGAAAGCTTTAACTATTAAAATGTTAATGGATGCACAATATAAAAAGACACAATGTATGACATCAATAACAAGGTGAGGGGAGAAAAGTAAAAGCGTTGAGTATTTCTTTGCAAGTGAAATTAGGTAGTTGTCAGCTTAATACAGATAGTTATAACTACAAGATGTTTCATGTAAGCCTCATAGTAACCACAAAGAAAATACTTAGAGAATATACACAAAAGAAAATTTGAAAGGAATCAAATCATGACACTACAAAAAAAAAATCAATGAAACACAAAGGAAGAGAGCCAAAGAAGTAAAGAGGGAGAAAAAAAAAAAAAAAAGCCATAAGGCAGGAGTGCCTGGGTGGCTCAGTCAGTTAGGAATCCAACTTTGGCTCAGGTCATAATCTCATGGTTGATGGGTTCAAGCCTCGCATCAGGCTCAGTGCTGACAGCTCAGAGCCTGGAGCCTGCTTCAGATTCTGTGTCTCCCTGTCTGTCTCTCTGCCCGTCTCTCAAAAATTAAAAAAAAAAAAGGTTTTTAAAAAGCCATAAGACATATAGAAAATGACTAACAAAATGAGAATAGTCCTTCCCTATCAACGATTATTTTAGATATCCATGGATTAAATTCCCGATTCAAAAGACACAAGGTGGCTGAATGTATAAACGTAATCCAACTATGTGTTGTCTACAAGAGAGTCATTTTAGATTTAAGGACACACATAGGCTGAAAGTGAAGTATGGTAAAAGTCATTCCATGCAAAAGGTAACCAAAAGAAAGCAGGGGTGGCCACAATTGAATCAGACAAAATAGATTTTAAGTAAAAAATGAAGGACATAAAAATAAAAGGTGAAAAACATCTGAAAGCCTACTACCTCGTAATAATAATTGTTAATGTTTTTAAAAGTTTTTTTCTTTTAACTTTTAATGTTTATTTTTGAGGGGGGCGGTGAGGGGCAGAGAGAGAAGGAGACACAGAATCTGAAGCAGGCTCCAAGCTCTGAGCTGTCAGCACAGAGCCCGACGTGGGGCTCGAACCCACAAACCGTGAGATCATGACCTGAGCCAAAGTCTGACACTTAACTGACTGAGGCACCCAGGTGCCCCTGCATTTTACACTTTTAACAGGAATTTCTTTTTACACTGATTATCTATTAGTTTCTCCTCTGTACATACCTTTACAAGTTTTCACAGTCCCCTTGTATAAAACATATTGAAAATCTAGTGTACATATCCCTCCACACAGTTGTGTTCAATTCCTACATTAAAAAAGTTTTAAAATTTCATCACAAATAAATTAATGTTTATAACTAATGAGGAATATATCAAAATAACAGTATACGATTGTGTAATATAATGCAGTTTAAGAAATTTAATACATAGGGGCGCCTGGGTGGCTCAGTCGGTTAAACGTCCGACTTTGGCTCGGGTCATGATCTCATGGTTCGTGTGTTTGAGCCCCACATTGGGCTCTGTGCTGACAGCTAGCTCGGAGCCTGGAGCCTGTTTCGGATTCTGTGTCTCCCTTTCCCTCTGACTCTCCCCTGCTCATGCTGTCTCTCTCTCTCTCTCAGAAATAAATAAAACATACAAAAAAAATTTTTTTAAATGTTAATACATAAAATAACTGTGTTTTGTTTCATTTTTAGTTGGAACAACTCAGCAAAATAAAATTCCAGTTTATTGTTGGAAAACATCCTTTCACACATACATCAAAGAGGACAAATAAATAAACAGCAACTTCATAGACAAAAAAAGGAGGGAAAGAAATCTTTTATACTTGGCTTTTTTCATTAAATTTTTTAAAATTTATTTATTTTGAGAAACAGACAGACAGTGTGCATGGAGGAGGGGCGGAGAGAGAGGGAGAGAGAGAGAATACCAAGCAGGGGTGGGACTGGATCTCACCAACTGTAAGATCATGACCTGAACCCAAATCAAGACCGGGAGGCTTAATCCACTGAGCCTCTCAGGTGCCAGGGAAGTTTTGATTCATTTTTCCTTCTCTGTTGCAGATTCTCATTGTGGTTCTGGGTGGCTGGCAGAGCAAGTCATCTGCGGGTGGCGCTGCCCACATGGGGTGGACAGGACTCTTCACTCAGCAGTGACCATGTTTACATTTTGAGACTGGAAATGGGGGGGTGAGTAGGTCATGGTGGCCTTTTTTGTCGTTAAGTTTAACTTTTCCTTTTTTGCTGTCTAGTCATCCTCATTGGTGTTCTGCTTCTTGGTGTTGATATTGTCATCCTCATCATCTTCAGCTGCCCATGTGCCCGCAGCTGCCTCAGCCTCATCATCTTCCTCTCCATCCTCTCCCTCTTCTTTGTCTTCCTCATCTACCTCATTGTCGGCCTCCTGCTTCCGATTTTCCTCATCAGTGTTCCCATTAGTAGGGGCAGCTCTTCCCTTCACCTCCTCCTCAATCTCCTTCTTCTCCTGTAAGTCCCTGATTGTGATATCAGAGCTGGTGTCCACTGCAGTGTCTGAAATGACGGGGCATGCTGGTGACCCCATGCAGCTGATTAAAAAGCAAGCAAGAGATGGAGGACCATCATGGAGGAGGCATGCGTTGGAGGTGGCGGAGCCGGTCACCAGAACAACGCAAACAAAGCTTTTCAGGGCAGCCAATGGGGCCATGACATACTTATGAATCCCTTTGGAAATTATCTTTTCATCTTTCCTCCCCTCTGAACTTACCACATTCCTGAATTTTATTCACCATACCCTTGTTTTCCATTATCTTCCACTTAAGCACAAAATAACATTTATTTTGCTTCCTTTTAAAGATTTTATGAATGAAACATACTGCATGTATATTTCTATGGCTCAGTGCTCATCATACGTTAGATTCAGTAACTTTCACTGCTGTGTACTATTCCAGTGTAAAGGTACTAATTGTTCATCCTACTTTTGATGGGTATGTTTCATTTTCAGATTTGTTACTGCAGTAATATTAGTGAGAGCAATGCTACTGTGTTTGATGACAGGGAAAGCATTTTAAGAATTTTCAGCTGTGCTCAAGCCACTTAGGGAGGAAGCAAAAGACAGACTTTTGGAAGAGAAACAACAACAAAAAAGGTCAGAAAAAAAATTTTTTTTCTCCCCAGGAACATTTAGGAGTTCTGAATTTGTGTTAGAAGAGGAATTTTATCTTCTTCCTTAATACTATAACCATTAGCTCTTTATCTTTTTTATCTACTATTTGAGATCTGAAGAAAAGTGTCAAAAATGTCTGAAGAAGTACAAATATTTGGGTTCAAAATTATCAACTGCAATAGAGGAATCAGGCACTGTTTAGGAAGTGGTAGCCTGGTTTTTTGTATACTCAGAATACAACAAAATGTAATTACCACTTTTTGAAATAAGACAAGTAGTGTTCTGATGGACTAATTATGTAGTCTCAAACAGGTTCCTTACCTTGCATGACCTATAAGCTAGTATATCTGATTCCCTAATTCTGGGCTCTGTTCTAATATACCTGCCTCCACAAACAGGAAGTTATTTCCTTAGTCTAGGCCTTTCAAAGTCATCTGGTTAAGTACCCTTAGCATCACAGAAGGATGGAAACCTACAGCATCCTCTCTATAACTGGATGTTACTTTGATTTCTTCTTTCTTTAAAAAAATTTTTTAAAATGTTTTATTTTTGAGAGAGGGGAACAGAGAGCAAGTAGGGGAGGGGCAGAGAGAGGGTGGGGGAGACACAGAATTGGAAGTAGCCTCCAGGCTCTGAATGTCAGCACAGAGCCCGACTCCAGGCTTGAACTCATGGGCTGCAAGATCATGACAGAAGCTGAAGTCGGAAGCTTAACCGACTGAGCCACCCAGGCACCCCAGATTTCTTCTTTCNAGAGAGAGGGAGACACAGAATCTGAAGCAGGCTCCAGGCTCTGACCTGGCTGTCAGCACAGAGCCGGACGCGGGGCTCGAACCCACGGACCGTGAGATCATGACCCAAACGAAAGTCGGACGCTTAACCGACTAAGCCACCCAGGCGCCCCTCTTCTTTCTTTTAAAGAGTTATAAACTCTTTTATTTCTATTTCTATTAAATAGTTAATAAACTATTAAAAATTTTAAAAATAAAGAGTTATGCCAATTTGCAGTCTTTCCCATAAAACACCATTGATTCATTATATAATATCTAAATTATTTGGTGCATAAATTGTAAATATTTTTTCTGCATCTTAAGTTTGATGCTCCAAGACTTAAAAATTTTTTAAATGTTTTATTTATTTTTGAGAGAGAGAGAGAGAGAGACAGAGTGAACAGGGGAGGGTCAGAGAGTGAGGGAGACACAGAATCTTAAGCAGGCTCCAGGCTCTGAGCTGTCAGCATAGAACCCGACGTGGGGCTCCAACCCACGAACCGTGAGACCATGACCTGAGCCCAAGTCAGACGCTTAACCTACTGAGCCACCCAGGCGCCAACCAAGAAGATTTAATAGTACTACTCTATTGTATAGATAATGAAACTGTGGAAAGAATGAAACTCACTATCCTAACAGTTACAATTTTCCAGGCACATATAGTGATTGGCAGTCAGGTAATCAAACTAACACATACTAAGCCAGCCAACACTGCACTGTTTTTCGATCTCAGCTGGACAGTCATCCACCATAATCACCATAGTATGCAAAAGAAAAGCCTATTTTAAAAAATCTAAATTATCCTCGGTTACTGACATGAACACACAATGTCACAGAGCTCATCTCTTAGTCCTACAGAAACCTATGCACATGATCACAATATCAATTCACGACCACGTATTGTTGCTTTTCAAAGGTGGTATATAATCTCTAACAGAAACCATCTTACACGTAAATAAAGATTCACACCAGCAGAAAGTATCCCATGAATATAAACAACTTCACAAAAGGTCCCAGTCACTGAATTGGACCCACAAATTCATCCAGAGCAAGACGTACCCATTTGTTCAACCCCCCAGACCCTACTGGACTCTCCTGTAAACTATGTAAGCCCGTAGCCTCGCTCAGGGTTATTTTCAAGGACCTTACTTGCGATGTTGCTGCTCATTGAAGCGTAAGTCTCTGGTCCCGTCCACCCCGCCCCTCTCCGCCAACGCTCCCCTTCCCATCTCTAGCATTCTCAGAATGCATTCCTCAGCCGTCTTTGAAAACCATTTAATTCGCCCTCAGTCACATCAAAGATTATTGAGATGTGATGTTCGCCAAGCCGGGACCTATCTCCTGCACCACAAACTAGAGGCTCGGGTTGACTTTGGATACAGCGCCTTTGCTAGGCGTAGCCGAGTTGCATGCTGGGAGCATTCTGAAGTTCCTAGATCCCAGCCTCTGAGGATTTGCCTGCCGCGGACTACATTTCCCAGAAGTCGCCGGGCGCAGGTCTTTTTCCGGGCGGTGTGAGTTTGCCTGCGTAGAGCTCCTAGGACCGCCTGGTTCTCGCCCTCCGAGGACTTTCCGTCTCTTATTTCCCATAAGTCTGTGGGGCCGTTTCCGGCGTCCTGAAGATTCTCGGGCTCCTCGCAGGGAGTTGCTCGTGTCGGAGGAAGTAGTGAGCGCCGGGTCAGAACTCGCAGCGAGGGTAGGGGTGACTCCGGGAGGCGCCCAAGGTGAGGAGGCCCGGGTGTGTCGCGTTCGGAGCCTCCGGCCTGTGTGTGCGCGAGCGGCTGAGAAGGATGGTGTGTGACAGACGGCGTGGCAGGGCCAGGGTGTGTCTCTGTGATGCGGAATGCGATTGGGAATGTGTGAGGGGGTGCGTGGCCTTGTGGTTTTGCTTTGGCTGCGTGCACTAGGTTCCCTCTAGACTTCCTCTGGGCCTGCCAAAGTTCAATGTCCGCAAGAAAAGGGGTCCCACCCGAAGCCCTAGAGTGAACGTTTCACGCAAGAAGGCCTAGGGCCGGCCTTGGGATGGGTTTGTATCTCCTGTAGTGTCCTCGTGACATGCTCCTAGAAGGACGTGATGGAGAGGTCCCCGAGGCACGATTCTTAGAAGGGGGTGCACAGCCAGACCTTCGTCCCCAGCAGTTGCTGTCAACTCAGAGATAGATTGCAGCCGGCCTTCTTTTCATCTCCGTTGGGTTTTGTGTGGATGAAGGTAAATACTCTAGGCGGCGTTTTGGTTTTTGTTTTTTGTTTTCGTTAGGTCTGTGTGCTCCAAGAAGNGGGAAGAATTGTTGCGTATTTTGAAATCAAGGACCAGGGTGAGTTTGTGTTTCTTTTTTTTTTTCCACACAGTTAACTTTAGTTTTTAGATCGTGAGCATATTTGCTTTCTTAGCCTGAAATATCACTAGTAGCGTCTATCCTGGGTGTTCCTCCTGGTGAATGACCTACTCTGCTCATGCATCCCTCATCTCAGTCGCCGCCTGTTGCCCTTATTCTCAACCAATAGCCAGCTGTTCAAGTTTATTCAAGTTTCAAAAAGTGGCCAGCTGCTCAAATGATCTAGTACGGGAAATCTTTTTTTTTTTTTGTTTTTAATGTTTTATTTATTTCTGAGAGGGAGAGACAGCGTGACCAGGGGAGGGTCAGACAGAGAGGGAGACACAGAATCTGAAACAGGCTCCAAGCTCTGGGCTGGCTGTCAGCACAGAGTCTGACGCGGAGCTCGAACCCATGAACCGTGAGATCATGATCTGAGCTGAAGTCTGACGTTTAACCGACTGAGCCACCCAGGCGCCCCTAGTACAGGTAATCTTAACCTGAGGTCTTGTTCCATTTATGAACTGCCAGATGGTCCCATACCTCTTGAAATTGAGACCGGGTTTTTGTAAATATTTGTATTTTTTTGTTGGAAAAAAATGTCTATAATTTCGTGAGATTGTCGGGTGTACATGACCCAAAAAAGCTCCAGCTCCATTGGTCCACAATTAGGATTTGATAGCTGGGAAGGAGATTTTTACAAGATCAGTGTCCAGTGATAGTGGCAACAGTGTCTCCTGTAATGAAACAGTGTGCACCTAATAAAAATGATGTTCATGAAGAATCAGAAGGAAAAATGTAAATTATAAAATATTAAGTAACAGTTATAGTTATGAACAAAAGTCTGCCAGAATATTGTGAGTTCTATACGAATCCCATTCAGGAGGAGTTTTGAAAGATATTTTTCAAGGACTGTGTCCAGGGCGCCTGGGTGGCTCAGTTGGTTAAGCGTCCAACTTTGGCTCAGGTCATGATCTCATGGTTCGTGGGTTTGAGCTCCGGTCAGACTCTGTACTGACAGCTCAGAGCCTGGAGCCTGCTCCAGATTCTGTGTCTCCCTCACTCTCTGACCCTCCCCTGCTCATGCTCTCTCTCTCTCTCAGAAGTATATAAAAACATTAAAAAATTAATAAGAAAAAGGATTGTGTCCAAAATGTTTTAATTGACTACAGTGAACAGGTGGAGGGATGTGGCCATACTTGCTGAGCACCTTTTCTGTACCAAATGTTGTTCTATTAATGTGCATATATTTCCTTCCCTTAGCTTTGAAGGTGACTTACGTAATTGGTGTTTTTGTTACTGGGGAATCTCGATAGTGAAAGTGTGTCAGTGTAGTGGTGAGCTCCAGCTCCAGTGTGCTCAACAGCTGATCGGTGTACTTTGTTTCTGGCCCACTGATCTTCAGGATTGGGTCTGTTTTTTTCAGCTTTCTTAATGATGGAAATATGCCCCTTTCCTATCATTCATTTTTTTTTTACATTTGGAAATACCTTTATATTTCTGGTTATGGAATTAATACACTTTTTTTTTTTTTGCAAAAAATTCACCAATCCAGGAAACAAAGAGAAGGACGTTACAATTACATCCTCTAGAGTTAATCATTAAAAAAAATTTTTTTAAACATTTTGTTCATTTTTGAGAGAGACAGAGCGTGAGCAGGGGAGGGGCTGAAAGATAGGGAGATACAGAATCTGAAGCAGGCTCCAGGCTCTTAGTTGTCAGCACAGAGCCCAATGTGGGCCCGAACTTAGAAACCATCAGATCATGACCTGACTCGAAATCAGATGCTTAACTGACTGAGCCACGCAGGCACCCCTAGATTTAATCATTCTTAATGTTTTGGTGTGTTGCTGTTTAAATTTTTTTTCCTGTGGGCCTATGTGTCTGGTTTTGTTTCTGCTGAATAAGAACAGTAATTGGTAATACAATTGAATTGAAGACTCTTTAGCTTTTACTTTGATGGAGAAGTCCAACCCAGATGTGGATTTTGTTTTACTCTTGAATATGTAGAAAGAAGAGGGAAGTGTTAGTGATTTCTTTTTTATTTAGAAACTGAAAGTATTCACAACTTTCGGGAATATAAAAACACCATTTGAAAATTAATTACGAGGGCCACAAAGAGGGACTTTCAGAATTAGATTATTTTAAAGGTTATTTCCACAGAAAATAGCAGTAATTTCCACTGTATACATTCTGTCTTATGAAAACCTGTTTTACAAATAACATTTCCAAGGACAGATATTAATAACAGAAGGTAGAATAAGTAGGTTATGATTATGGATATTCAAATAAATCGCCAGTATACACAGAACCAGAGCAAACCTCTGGTTAATGTTCTCCTCTTGACTTCTAATTGGGTTGTATTTTCTGAGCCGGCTTTATGATGCTGAGCCCTGTCTCTATCTGCAGCTTCTGGGAGGAAGGGGTAGTGCCTCTGTGTCTTTCTGAGAACATGTTTTGCTTATATTGTTACTCAGGAGGAATAGCAGGCTCAGGGCCGGACTGTGAAACTTGTAAGAAAACAGGCCTGAGTAGCATGGATTTTATTGAGGAAAAAATGGAAAAGGTCATTAACTTTTTTCTTGTTTAGTAGAATCAGGGACAGTAATCTCCATTTTCTTTCTTTCTTTCTTTTTTTTTTTTTTGCAATGTTTTCTTAGTACTTTTATTGTTCCATATAACTGATTGTCCTTTGTCAAATGTATTTTTCTTTTTTTCTTTTTTTTTTTTTAACAATAGTTTATTGTCAAGTTGGTTTTCGGCTGAAACTTAGGTTAAGTAATTATTGTACACTAGTGTTTAAAAAATTTTTTTAAATGTTTATTTATTTTTGAGATAGAGACAGAGCACAAGTAGGGGAGGGGCAGAGAAAGGGAGACACAGAATCCAAAGCAGGCTCCAGGCTCTGAGCTGTTAGCACTGAGCCCAGTGAGGAGCTCAAACTCATGGACTGTGAAATCATGACCCCAGCTGAAGTCAGACGCTGAATCAACTACACCACCCAAGCACCCCAGTATTTTTATTTTTATTTTTTTATTTTTTATTTATTTATTTATTTTTTTAAAAANCGCGAGATCACGACCTAAGCGAAAGTCGGACACTTAACCGACTAAGCCACCCAGGCGCCCCCCAGTATTTTTATTTTTAATTTAAGAAATCTCTACACTCAACATGGGGCTCAAATTCACGACCCTGAGATCAAGAGCCTTATGCTCCTCCAAATAAGCCAGTGCAGTCATCTGTAGTAGACAGTGTTCCTATCTTTCTTTTATTCTTTTATTGACAAGGAAATAAAATTGTTGAGAAATTGGTCACTGTCAAGCCCAGATTCACATCTTGAAAGTTGACACCACAGCCTTTCTCTTAATTTCAGATACACCTCCCACATGCCTGTCTCACTAAGAAATTGATTATGTGTGTCTGTCTTCAGTTAATGTGGTCTAATGCCATCAAACTGATGAGGGCACAGCAGACCAGTTGAGCATACCTTTTGCTTACTGTTATGTGGTTTCTAATTCTTGGTTATCATAAATGATTTTGGGTTGAATATTCTTTTTTTTTTTTTTTTAATGTTTCTTTATTATTGAGACAGAGAGAAACAGCATGAGTGGGGGATAGGGAGAGAGAGAGGGAGACACAGAAACTGAGGCAGGCTCTAGGCTCTGAGCTGTTAGCACAGAGCCTGATGCGGGGTTTGAACCCACAAACCTTGAGATCACGACCTGAGCCTAAGTCGGGTGCTTAACTGACTGAGCCACCCAGGCACCTCATGAATATTCTTGTGTATACATCTGTACTTCTCTAACTATTCAAGGATACATTTCCACTTGATCTCAGCCAAAAGGCCGAGAAACAATCAATGACACATTTCCACAAGGGAATTTTAGGTACAAATTTGCTCCAAATTTAAGATCCTGAGATAGTACTTGAGTAGTTATACGGTAACTGAAAGACATGGTTGTTGCCTTTAAGACAAGGAAAACTAAATTTACATAGGAATGAATGTAAGGCCGCCAGCCACAAAGGCCAACAAACAACTCAGGAAACCTGTCTTAGGAACTCTAGGAAGGTAATTATAGGCAATACTGTTGGGTCATGACTAGTTTTGCAGAGGCAAATGGAATTTGTCCTATGAGTTTTATACCCTATATTTTGTATCCTCCTAATGTTAGTTGCTAAGTGAGACCAGTAGGACCAGTGCAGCACCTATGGGGAGAGTGTCCTGTCTAAAAAGACATGAGGTTCAGATACAAAATAAACCCATGTGTCAGAAGACATGAAAAGAAGCAGGATTGAGATCTCATCAATGTATCTGTGACATTTCTTGAGGGAATTTCAGCCATTTTTTTCTAGGTGAAACAGGAGTGTATGTAGAAATCATATAGTTAGAATAATGCGTGGCCTTGGTTACAGCAATTATGCCGAATACTTAAACAAAAAGAACATTATGACCACAATAAAAAGAAAACCATGTTTTGTACATAGATGTATAACTTTCTAAACCCTTTATCTATGGACGTGTGATTGTCAGTCTTTCCTATATTGTTAAACATATATAATCTATAGTTATACTATACGTCCTGCAAGCTATATTTTTCTATTAACAATATATCTTGATTATTTTCCCCAACTTAGCATAGTTTCATAGTGTTCTAATGCAAGGATGTTCTGAATGCGTTAAGAGGTCAGCTTTTTAAGAGGTCAACTGCTCAGGCAGTTGTACATCCTGTCCACTCCCGTGTCTTGACCAACCTTCTTCAGCCCCGAGCCCATGAAAGATATTCTGGCTTGGACATGTTGCTCTTTCTCAGCCCCAAGAGGCAGAATGGCGGGAGGGAGATCTGGTCTGGGAAGGACCAGTAGTCTACCCTCAGGCCCATATCAGCATCGCCAGTATCAGGCACTGCCAGAAACCTTCCCATTGAGGGACCTTCGGGTTTGAGGTGAGAGTGTAGATTCCACCGATGGTGTGGGAGTGCGGAGGGTAGAAGGAGGAATGGAAGAGGTAAAAGTTTATGTTAGCTTAAGTCAGGATGGAATCACCTAAGCACACCTGGTCTAAAGCTTTTTTTTTCCCCTCCCCAGCTCTGACTTTTCTGGATTCTGTGCTTCACCAATAGAGGAATCCTATGGATTATTAATTAGTTCTTGCAATTCTAGAACCATGACTGATGTAAGTTGGTATTTCTCTCTCCTTGAAATATTGTAGTTTTTAGGTCATACGAATCTTTTCCTTAATTATCCGAATGCTTTCTGCATAACAGAACCCCACCCCCGAACCTGCCTCTCAGTTCCTCCTGTTCCAGTAAAGGTGACAGAGAGCCTAATGTCCTTCCTATGTGCCTTTCCAGTGCCCTTGCCAGTCAGTGTCGTCATATTCATTGAACACGTTATCCATCCAACACCTGTGTGCTCGGTCTTCAATCAAGAGCAGTGAAGGGATCGAATCTTTGGAGAGAAATACTTGAGCTTCTGTCAGGGAATAACTCGAAGAAATGTAGTTAACAATTAGCACACTTTCACTTGCATACAAGGGAAATCAGCAGTAGACTGATTTCACATATCAAAGCACCAACAATTTATTTATAAGGGAAGGAAAAAAAGAGAGACTGAAGACTGTAGACATTTTGAAAACAACAGTTACTGCTTTTTCAGGTTAAGGTGCTGATTGGCAGGCATCTGGGAAAGAAGCCAGTCAGGATACAGTGCTCTTAGACAGCTGGATGGTCACCCAGGAACAATTTCAGTTGCTTGTGCCTTCTCTGGAAGAGCTTTGGTGCTTACCTAGGACAAGTATGGCAGGCTGTGTCGGGTAGTTCCCTTTGTTACCGCCTCTGTCTCTTCCACTAGGGCTGCGCCATCTCCCTTATCAGAATTCCTCATTCCCATCTCAGGTCTGTGATGTGACGAGTCAGGGATGAGGGTCCCATTTGATCACGCAAGCAGACTTGGACCTTCTTCATGGACCTGAGCTTCCCAGAGAGAGAAGATGGAATTTGGAATTTGTTGGTTTCAGCCTCAGTCTCTGTGAGGCTTTGCAAGGCCTTTTGGTTGTGGGGTCTTGTGAGTGGGCCTTTCCAGGGAAAGAGTGGTTCCCTAATCGATGAACACCAGTGTCACCGTTCATTTGGTTGTTGACAAGGATGCACAGATCTTGGTATGTCATTCATCCGTGTCATATATGGTGTGCTCTCTTGGCGTCCTCCTACTCAGGATCGAAGAGGGTGTCAGGTGAGAGGTGGTTGATGGTAACAAGTAAGAAGGTGATTGAGATTTCTAAATACTGGATGATAGCAGATTTCTAGAATTAAAGTCTTCAGAAGTTTTGTTCACCCTAAATGTATAAATATAACGGAGATATTAATCTCATTTCTCTATATGATGAACTGAATGCAGCTAATAGAAACATCTTATGTATTCCTAAGATATGTAAGAAAAAATGCTTATGTTGTAATCTAATGGAATGGATTACTTGAAGCTTAATGATAATCTTCAATTTACTGGAAATCATTTTTCTGAAGTAGAGATTTTATAGTGCATTTGGGAAAAACAGTTTTCTTATTTGTGTTTTCTATTCCTTAAAGCCTTAAAGGGAAGAGATGGTGTAGCAGTTTATGGAAAGAATTTATGAGGCAGGCACATAGCAGGTTGTGTGTATGTTTATATACTCATAAAACAGCCCCCCTCCCACTTTTATTTAATAGAAGAGAAACTTGGATTTTTTTTTTTTTTTGAAACTGGGATTATTTTATATATTACCAGACAAGTCTGGATGGCTTGGTTATCTCACAATATCCAAGAAGCTTTTTCTGCTGTAACAGGATTCTTCTAGAACATGTAGACGCTCTGCTTTAGTCGTACTAATTTCTTTACTTTTCTCTATGTATCACAGGCCTCCAGCCTACTTGATTGTTACACATTTTCCTCTTCTTGCAGTTTATCCTTCATAATCCTTTTTCTCCCTTTTGGAAATATTTTCTTAAATTCTTAAAGATCTTTAATTTCACAAGTAATGTATGGGTTTTTGGTTTTAGGGCTTGGTGACTTTCAGGGATGTGGCCATCGACTTCTCTCAGGAGGAGTGGGAGTGCCTGGACCCTGCTCAGAGGGACTTGTACGTGGATGTGATGTTGGAGAACTATAGTAACTTGGTCTCCTTGGGTAAGGTCATCTGCCTTAAATACTTCAGAANGAGTGGGAGTGCCTGGACCCTGCTCAGAGGGACTTGTACGTGGATGTGATGTTGGAGAACTATAGTAACTTGGTCTCCTTGGGTAAGGTCATCTGCCTGAAATATTTTAGAACCTTTTTTTTTTTTTTTTTTTTTTTTTTTTGCACTATTGGCTTTCTCTGTGGGAATTGTAGGACCGTCTTTGAAGAAACCAGGTCAATTTCTTCTCCCTCTTAGGGATGACTTGATGTTTGTTGGATTAGAAATGGCTTCAGCAATCTCCTTGATTGTCCCATACCTACACACCTTCTTCCTCTGACTTTTCCTGCAGTGGCCTTTCTTCTTTACAAGGAGCTGGATTTGCATTATGGGGCATTCAGTTCATAACCATTGTCACAAAAACCAGGTTTAACTTCAGTGTGCATACACATTATCTGTGTGCTTGCTGCTCAGAGTGTGATTGTTAATGTTTGAGGACCCGTGGGAAGACTGGAGCAGAGTTAGTGAGGGAGAAGTTACCAAGAAGTTAGTAAAGGAGACAGGCAGGGCCCAGATGACAGGCAGTTTTGTTGGTTTGGGGGAGGAATGTGGATTCTCTTAGTGATTAGAAGCCTTTATTTGGCTTAGTGGGGCTTTAGCTTTTTTTTTTTTTTTATGTTTATTTATTTATTTTTGAAAGAGCGAGAGTGTGTGAGCGAGCAGGGGAGGGGCAGAGAGAGGGAGGGGGAGAATCCCAAGTAGGGGCTTGAGACGCAGGGCTTGATCTCACTGAGCTGAAATCAAGAGTCGGCTGCTCAACCAACTGAGCTACCCAGGTACCCCGGTTTTAGCTTTTTTATTGTTAAATATTTTCCACATCAGCTTTTTCTACCAGCTTGTCTTTTTTTTTTTCTTTTTCAAGTTATTGTTTAAGTTCTAGTTAGTTAACATACAGTGTCATATTGGTTTCAGAAGTAGAATTTAGTGATTCGTCACTTGTATATATAAGTGAGTGAATTAATGAATGAATAAAATATTAAAAAAGAAATAACAGGGGCACCTGGGTGGCTCAGTCAGTTAGGTGTCCGATTTTGGCTCAGGCCATGATCTCACAGTTTGTGGGTTCAAGCCTTGCGTCGGGCTCTGTGCTGACAGCTTGCTCAGAGCCTGAAACCTGCTTCAGATTCTGTGTTTCCTTCTCTCTCTGACCCTCCCCTGCTCACACTGTCTCTCTCTCAGAAATAAATAAAACATTAAAAAAAATTAAAAAAAAAAAAAAGAAAGAAAGAACAGTTGTCATGTCCTATTCCAGACATGCAGAACAGAGTCTACATTTATACAAGATCCCTGGGTGATTTTTATACACATTAAAGGAGCACTGCCCTGTTAGTTTTTGACCCACATGCAAAGAGTACAGCTAGAAACAGGGGCCTGATGTACTCTGACTTTCAGAAGAGCCTCTCCACTTGATGTAGTGGAGGACTGAATAAACAATTCATTTCATTCTAAGTGAGCACATTCCTTTACTTTCAACACGTGAACCTTGTTTTTTACAAAGTTAAACTCCACACTGAATTAAATCCTAAAGATGTCTCCTGAAACTTCTTTTCCTGTTAGCAAAATGGTAACAGTGACAATATTAACAACGCTGTGCTAACTACAAGCCAGGCTGTGTTGTTATCTCATTTTTAAATTTACTTATCTTGAGAGAGAGAGAGCATGTTTCCATGTAGAGAACTGGGGAGGGCCAGAGAGAGAGAGAGAATACCAAGCAGGCTCCATGCTGTTAGTGCATAGCCTGACTTAGGGCTCGATCGCACAAACTGTGAGATCATGACTTGAGCCAAAATCAAGAGTCAGATGCTCAACAGACTGAGCCGCCCAGGCGCCCCAAACCAGGCTCTGTTCTAAGCAGAGCAAATACATTAGCCTAATTAACTTTCACGAGGGCAGGTATTGTTTTCATCCCCTTTTTATAGATGAGAATACAGAGATACAGTGAAAGTGACTTCCCAGGGTCACACAGCCAGTGGGAGGAAGTTGCAGCCATTGACCCTGCAAAGAAGTCTGGCTCATGAGCCTGTATTCTCGACCCTTGAATGTGCATTTAAAAAATCTTCTTTGTGGTGAAATTCATTAAGTATTCATTACTCTTCTGCTGCATACCCAAGTATGATGGGTACCTTGGGGAAAACCACTTGTGCAGGTATTTGAATTGTGAATTAAACCGGCTGTTATTTTCATGGGACACCGCTTTGTTTTTGAAAGAATGCCTAATAGACGAACTATTATTATTTAGAATTAGGTAGTTGGAAAACTTTTCTTATAAGTGAGCCCACCACTTTAAAGACAAATAACAGTATTTTTGCCAGTGATAGAATTCAGACTTTCAAGTAAAAATTAGAATTGTGTGAAACTTATATCTACCATTTTGAGCTTTTACAACTTCCCAATACATAAACATTTTTCTGGGATGAGGTAGATGGATATATTAACATATGATTTTTAAAATATTATCTAATGAAATAAGTGAACGTTTCGAAGATCTGCATAACTCCATGAACCACCATTTTTCACATGACCAGTGCATGATATTTTAAAATTAGGCCTGGATTGGGGTGCCTGGGTGGCTTAGTCGGTTAAGCGTCCGACTTTCGCTTAGGTCATGATCTCGCGGTTCATGGGTTCAAGCCCCGCGTCGGGCTCTGTGCTGACTGCCAGCTCAGAGCCTGGAGCCTGTTTCAGTCTGTGACTCCCTCTCTCTGACCCTCCCCTGCTCACGCTGTCTCTCTCTCCTAGAAATAAATAAAAAATAAAATTAAAAAAGAATAAAATTAGGCCTGGATAAAAGATCATCCAAAATGCAGTGGATTTTAAGGTAACATAATACGAAAAGTTCATGGATATATTTGCATATTCCACATTGCAACTATCCTTTATGAAACTATGCTTTTTCAAGTTTTACTGTAATATCAAATAGTAACTTACCTATAGTATCAAAGAATAACAGCTATGTATATGTGGGAGGCTAGATTTTCCTCATATACTTCAATCACGATAGCATATTGCCATAGAGTGAATGTAGAAGCAGATATGAGAATCCAGTTGACTTCTTTTAAGCCATATATTGAAGAGAGCCACCAAATATTAAGATAATACTTACTTTTTGTTTCAGAAAATATAATTTTCATAAATTTGTTATTGTGCTTACAGACAATGATTCTTTATTAAGTGTTTTTATTTTATTTTTTTTGAGAGAGAGAGGCAGCAAGTGAGTGAGGGGCAGAGAGAGAGGGGGAGAGAGGGAGAATCCCACGCAGGCCATGCACTGTCAGCACAGTGCCTAAAGTGGGGGTCGTGCTTGCCTGATGCAGAACTCAAACTCCCAAACATTGAGATCATGACCTGAGCAGAAGTCAGATGCTTAACCGACTGAACCACCCAGGTGCCCCAATTTTTTTTTAACATTTAAAAAGTAGTTAAATCTCTTTTGTTTAAAAAAAAATTTTTTTTTAATGTTTGTTTATTTTTGGAGAGACAGAGCACGAGCAGGGGAGAGGCACAGAATCCAAAACAGGCTCCAGGCTCTGAGCTGGATGTGGGGCTCGAACTCAAGAACCATGAGATCATGACCTGAGCTGAAGTCAGCTGTCCAAAAACTGAGCCACTCAGGCTCCCTTAAATCTATTTTCATTTACTAATATTGTTAAGCCTTCCTTACCAAGTAATTGTAATGTAAGCTCTTGCATGGCAGTTCAGATTGGTTGAACTAAATTGAAGTTTACTGAACTATTTATTGATGTTAAGCTATACAAAAGTGCACTGCATTTAGTATATACTTGGCCATCTCATGGTAGTTGTGAGGTAGGTTGGTCACTTTAAATACTCTGACTTCCTTTTGGATATACACACAGTCCTTTTACCCAAATGTTCGTGTATACAAAGAAATAAAACATCATTAAATAAAGCAGCAATAGTTACTACAGTTCATCTATGACCACTTATGCATGATTAAAATTACTTACCACAGACATATCCACAGTACTCCTCTACCCTTTAATAAGTCACCTAAAATGTTATAAAATCACCATTAGACAAAAATACCAACCTTGTATATTTTGTATTGCAAATACACTTATGCTTGAGCAAACAAAGAATTCACCAGTAATTAAGAGTATAGGGATTCTGAGACCAATGAGTTTGAGGACTGCTCCACAAGATGATGAGTCTTTCCATATATGGTCTTTGTGAGGCCTCAGATGAACGCCTCTTTCCACTCAGTCTGGGTTGGTACTCCGGCTGCCTTGTGGACAGTCACTGTATGGATGCATAAATTAATATTTAGTTACAGATCCAAGTGGGGAATCCCTGCATAGATTTCTGGGACTGCATTGCATGGCTTCTTTACTTAATAAACCTTGAGCTACAAATTCCAGCTTCCTTAGCAGCCCTGAACTCAGATACCAGTATCCTTTGCCCAGTGAAGCCACTGCTCTATAGTTGGACTTCATTTTCCTGAACCTTGTTTTGGAGGACACAGCCAGGCGGAGAGGGTGAATGTGAAGTTCTCCTGATAATCTTCTCTAAAAGTTTTTGCAGCCCTGTGTCTAGTATACTGTTTTATAGCTTTATAGCTGTTTATAGCATGAGAGTAAGTCTAATACCAGATTTTTCTTCAAGGCTGGGGGTGGAAATCTCTCATCTTCATTTTAAAGACTACTTTGTGTTTTATATAAAACTCTAGGTTGAAAGCTTTCTTTCAGCCATTGAAGATATCATTCCATTGTCTTGTAGCTCACATTGTTAGGGTTGTGAAGTCAGCCATGCTTCTTAAAGTTGTTCTCTAACTTTAAGGTTCCCCCTTTGCCTCCTTTTACTCTTCCTTTATTTTCAGTTTTCACTGGTTTGAATATGATGTTCCCAGTTGTTGCTGTTCTTTGTATTTATCCTGCTTGCAGTTTGCTAAAAGTAGATTGCTTGTTCATAACATTTTAAGAATATTTAAATAATAATAAAGTACTTCTTTGGCTCTATCCTTTTTATGGAACTGCTGTTGTCTGAAGTTGGATTGTTTAATATTGTTGCACAGATCTAACTCTCTTCCCCCCGCCCCATCCTTTTTCTCCTTGTGCTTCAGTTTGGGTTTTTTTAGTTACAGAATTTCCCTTTTACAATTTTAGAGTTTGTTTCTTTGCTGAAATTTCCCATCTGTTCTCTATCTTTTCTTCCAGAATCTGCAAAATATAGTTGAATGGCCTTGCCTGCTGATTCTAATATCTGTGTTTTCTGTTCTTTGTCTCTTTTGTGGGTTTCGGGGGTGAGCTGGGGCGGGGGAAGTGATTTTAGGTCACACTTTCCCTGTTCCTTACCTACAGCATAATTTTTCATTGTGTGCCAGACATTTTGAAGAGCAGTAATAGATAGTTCCCTCCGCCTAAAACTGTATGCCCATTTCTCAGTCAGCTATTTAGAGGCAGGGTCTGATAACTCAGATCCCACCAGGCTTGCAGCTGAGTTGGGACTGGATCATAGCTTTCATGAATGACCACTGATGTGCTTATCTCTTTGATTGTATCAAGATTTGAGCTAAGTGGAGGTTCTATTAACAGTTTAGGTTTTGTTTCACATATTTCAACTCCAGTAGAGCCTTGGAACTTAGTAGATTTGTCTGCTTTTAGCTCAAAACCAATCAGAAAAATTCGTATGGAGTATTATCTAGCTTAATGGTTTGGTGTGGTTTGGTTCCCTCCCCCCCTCATTTTGTTTTGTTTTGTTAGTGTAGTTGACAGACAATATCAGTTTCAGGTGTTCTTGGTTTTGAAGATTCGAGTTCATCATGTCAGCCTACACAGTTTGAAAAAGTTCATCTGAACCCCACCTGTGCACATAAGGGCTTGCTTGATGGAAAGGCATTTTGTTTAAGGGATCATCCACACAGGGAGATAAGGAACTTGTTATAGTGTTCTTTGTGGAATCCTCCAGAAAACTGTCAGATCAGAACATTAAGATCATAAGAGCTGAAAAGTCAAAACTGAGGTTGTAGTTCCAGCAGAGTAGAGACTGGATGCTTAGGAGTGAGCTCAGGAGGTTTTCTAACCCAGTGCTTTTATGGGTATTATTTCTAATTTGCCTTGTATTTCTACTCTGGAGGGTTTCTTAAATTTTTTTGTATGGTAAAGTATGTGATTTTCTTGTTTTCTTTCAGATTTGGAGTCAACATATGCGACTGAAAATAAAATTTCAGAAAAAGACATTTTTGAAATACATTTTTCCCAATGGGAGAGGATGGAAAGAAGTAAAACTCTGGGCCTTGAGGCATCCATTTTCAAAAATAATTCTAAGCGCAAAAGCAAATTGGGGGGACTACAGGGACATCAATACTTTAGCCAAATGATAATTAGCTATGAAAAAATGCCCACTTACAGAAAAAGTAGATCTTTTAGTGCACATCCAAGAATTCATAATAGAGAGAAACGCTATATTTGTAAGGAATGTGGGAAGGCTTGTAGTCATGGCTCAAAACTTGTTCAACATGAGAGAACTCATACGACTGGAAAACGCTTTGAATGTAGTGAATGTGGGAAGGACTTTTTTAGTGCCTATCAACTCACTGTGCATCACAGATTTCATACTGGTGAGAAACCCTACGAATGTAAGGAGTGTGGGAAGACCTTTAGTTGGGGATCTAGTCTTGTTAAACATGAAAGAATCCATACTGGTGAGAAACCTTATGAATGTAAAGAATGTGGGAAGGCTTTCAGTCGTGGCTATCACCTCACTCAACATCAGAAAATCCATATTGGTGTGAAATCGTACAAATGTAAGGAATGTGGAAAAGCCTTTTTTTGGGGCTCAAGCCTTGCTAAACATGAGATAATTCATACAGGTGAGAAACCTTATAAATGTAAAGAATGTGGGAAGGCCTTCAGTCGTGGTTATCAACTTACTCAGCATCAGAAAATTCATACTGGTAAGAAGCCTTATGAATGTAAAATATGTGGAAAGGCTTTTTGTTGGGGCTATCAACTTACTCGACATCAGGTATTTCATACTGGTAAGAAACCCTACGAATGTAAGGAATGTGGGAAGACCTTTAATTGTGGCTCAAGTCTTATTCAACATGAGAGAATCCATACTGGTGAGAAACCCTACGAATGTAAGGAATGTGGGAAGACCTTTAATTGTGGCTCAAGTCTTATTCAACATGAGAGAATCCATACTGGCGAGAAACCTTATGAATGTAAAGAATGTGGGAAGGCCTTCAGTCGTGGCTATCACCTCACACAACATCAGAAAATCCATACTGGCGAGAAACCTTTTGGATGTAAGGAATGTGGGAAGGCTTTTAGTTGGGGTTCAAGCCTCGTTAAACATGAGAGAATCCATACTGGTGAGAAGTCCTATGAATGTAAAGAATGTGGGAAGGCCTTCGGTAGCAGCTATCAACTTACTCGACATCAGGTATTTCATACTGGTGAGAAACCCTACAAATGTAAGGAATGTGGGAAGACCTTTAATTGTGGCTCAAGTCTTATTCAACATGAGAGAATCCATACTGGCGAGAAACCTTATGAATGTAAAGAATGTGGGAAGGCCTTCAGTCGTGGCTATCACCTCACACAACATCAGAAAATCCATACTGGCGAGAAACCTTTTAAGTGTAAGGAATGTGGGAAAGCCTTTAGTTGGGGTTCAAGCCTTGTTAAACATGAGAGAATCCATACTAGTGAGAAGTCCTATGAATGTAAGGAATGTGGGAAAACCTTTGGTAATGGCTATCAACTTACTGTTCATCAGAGATTTCATACTGGTGAGAAGCCTTATCCATGTAAGGAATTTGGGAAGACCTTTGTTCATGGCTCAAACCTTGTTCGACATGAGCGAACTCATAGTAGTGATAAACCTTATGAATATAAAGAATGTAAGAAAGCCTTTATGTGGACAACTTACTCAAATGAGACAATTGATACTAATGAAACTTTATGATTGAAGAAATGTGAACACGTTTTTTATGTGTATGAACAACTTAATATGAGGAGAATCTTACTCTTGAGAAAGCTTATAAATGTAGGGAATGTAAAAGCCTTACCTGTGTGTGAACAGTTTACTTGATATATCAGAAAATTCATACTAGTGAGAAATGCTTTGAATATAAGGAATATGAAAAGGACTTGAGGATTTTGTATAGTCTTATCAAACATCAGTTTATGTTGATGTGAAACCACTCAAATGTAAGGAACGTGTGAAGATCTTTATTCATGGCATAATCAGGTAAACATTGGAGATTCATACTCATGAGAAACACTTCAAGGAATGTAGGAAGAACCTAAACTTAATGCAGTTTTTGCTTTGCACATTAGAGAACTCATACTGTTGTGAAATATTTTGAATATAAGGAATATGGGAAGGCTTAGAAATATGATAAATATCTCAGAGTACATCATAGAATCCATCCAAATGAGAAACCCTTTAAATTGGGGTGTAGGAAGGCCCTTAGATAAGTGCTACTGAAATTTGTCTAGAGACTAGTGCCAGGCCACAAAATTGTCACCTGTCTGTCATGAGATGAATGCAGAAAGCAAGAGTAAATGTTTGGAAACTTACAGCAATCTGACATTGCCATACAATTATCATTTTATTTTATAAAAGTATCAATCAGTTCATGAATGATTAGAAATTAAGAAGTTTGCCCTTCCCCAGAAATAATGTGAGAGACAGCATTCACAGTTTTAAAAACATGAGACTAGCCACAATACGATTTAGTTAGAGTAAGCAACTCCTCACTTGCCTCCTCTCTGATTAGAATAGCAGAATATTCACACTGTAGGAAGATTTGGTTACCATGAGTCACAACTTCCTTGTGCTTATAAAAAGCACACAGAATTTATAACAGATGTGTTCATTTAATGAAGGTATAGAAATGTTCCAACACTATCCAGTCTTTTTTAAAGTTTATTTCATTTTTGAGAGAAAATCCAAAGGAGGCTCCAGGCTCTAAGCTGTCAGTATGGCCAATACGGGGCTCGAACTCACGAACCATGAGATCATGACCTGAGCCGAAGTCTGCACTTAACTGACTAAGCCATCCAGGTGTCCTATCCAATCTTTTTAAAACTTAAGCGAATTCCTTCTAGAGAATAATCTTACTAATGTAGAAAATCCCTCATGGCACAAACCATACTTACTGTCCTCACAATTCCACTTCCTTACTACCTGCGGGATGTTGGGCAAAATTTTGCTTCCCTCGGCATCACCTTTAAAATGCTGGTGATGGTAACTAAGTCCTGTTGCAGAGATTGGGTGGATTTAGTATGCATCTGATCCTTGGAAGAATATCTGGTATGTGGCATATGCTCAATACAAATTTGCTGCTGTTCTTTTTTATTTTTAAATTTTTAAATGTTTATTTTTGAGAGAGAGTGTAAGCAGGGGAGGGTCAGGGAGAGAGGGAGACACAGAACTAGAAGCAGGCTTCAGGCCCAGAGCTGTCAGCACAGAGCCCGATGTGGGGCTCGAACCCATGGACTGCGAGATCATGACCTGAGCTAAAGTCAGATGCTTAACCGACTGAGCCACTTTGGTGCCCCTGCTGTTATTCTTACTATCCTCATCATTAATACTACTACTAGTGAATTCTTATGAAGAGAATGCTCATTGGTGTAATGAATTTAGAAAAGCTTCCATAACCACTCATCCACTTGAATTTCAGATAGTTCATTATGGATAAAATCTAGAAAAAACAAACCTCAAGAGGGTTTTTATTCAGTTTATCCCTTAAGCTGCATAAAAGATGAAGGCTGAAAAGAAATGTGGATTTAGAAAGTGTTAATGTGTTGGGAATGTACCTCTTGAAGAGCAGGGAGGGGTGTAAAGTACTTTGCCTATAATGAATTCCAACAGGTAGCAGTAATTAAAATTCTCTGCTCACATGTCAAGATAAATCACACATTAAAAAGAAACAAAAAATTGTCTATTTAGGAATTCTTTCCACAAATATTATGGCAAATTTCAGACACTCAGAAAAATTTAAAGAACAGTATAATGAATATCCATATATTCTGTTTAGAATCAATAATTGTTAGCATTTGGTCATATTTGTTTTCTTTCTGAATTTATACATACGTATGTGTATCTATACTCGTGTCATTTGACTTATGATGTAGAAATCATGATACTTTGTTCCTGGACATATTAGCATGCATCTTTTAAGAATAAGAACAGTCTTGGGGTACCTGGGTGGCTAGTCAGTTAAGTGCCCAACTCTTGATTTTGGCTCAGGTCATGATCTCATGGTTGTGGGATCGAGCCCTGTGTCGGGCTCTGTGCTGGCTGTGGAACCTGTTTTAAGATTTTCTTCCTTTTCCTCTGCCCCTCCCCTGCTCGTGCTCCCTCTCAAAAAAAAAATTTTTTTTTTAAAAGACTAAGTATGGTCTTTAATGCCATGATCATACAAGAAAATTATCAATAATTCTGTAATATTCTTTTATATTCATTTTGTATGTCCCAGTACTCCTAAGCTACCCTCCTGCTTTGTGTTTTCTAACGAGCCTCTTGTCTGTATTCGTGCATTGAGTTTGGTTATCATGTCTCTAGATTTTAATCTTGAACAGACTTAAATTCTTAACATTTATTTTTGAGAGAGAGAGAGAGACAGTGCATGAGCAGGGAAGGGGCGGAGGGAGACACAGAATCCAAAGCAGGCTCCAGGCTCTGAGCTGTCAGCACAGAGCCCAACACAGGGCCAAACTCACAAATCACGAGACCATGACCTTAGCCGAAGTCAGACACTTAACCGACTGAGCCACCCAGGCACCCCTTGAACAGACTTTTTGAAACATTAAGGAAAGCTGGTTTGTAGAATGTCATGCATTCTAGATTTGTTTCTTCCCTCATGGTGAAATTAAGTGTGCCTCTATCCTTTGTATCTCTCATAAAGTCAAGTTAGAGCCAGAGGCTTAAACATTTGGCCAGAATACATCATAGGTGGTGATATGTACTTCATATTGGAACACACCAGAAGCACATAGTTCCCCTTTCTCCCACTATTGCCAAAACTAAGTTTGCTCATTTGATTAAGATGGTGACTGCTAGGCTCTCTGTCATAAAGATCCATTATACAACTACCAAGGTTGGTGGACCTTGGCCAACTACTTTTGAAAATGTAGTCATATCATATGTATATATAAGTTCTGAGCTAAAGAGAAAATTGAAGCAATTCTAGATTGTTTGAAAAGTGATGGAATTGTGTATCAGAACTTGTAGAATGTTCCTGAAGCTCTTTTCTTGGAAAATGCCGTTTAAAGTGTCTTGGAGAAAACCAAGATGCATCTGGCCAAATGGAGGACCAGAACTATGCCTTGTTTTCTCAGTGTCTACGTGGTCCCCATCACACTGAACTAAGAAGCTATAAAATTAACAACCCTAAGCCAATATACAGAAACAATTTGTACAATTAAAATTGTCCCAGAACTTCTGAAATTACATGTCAAAAATTACCATTACTGAATAGTGCTTGATAAACAGTGGGATTCTCTGGTTAAAGAAGCTTATGAAGTAGCACTTACTAAATCCTCTCTTAAGGAAAAATAAAAAGCACTTTATCAATTTATTAGAAAACTAAAGAGTATTCTAGTGAATAAAATTGTTTACCTATAAATCCATGTATCTCAAACTTTGCCATGGAAATTCTGGTTCTCATTACATATTTCCATCTTAGGGATATGGAACTATATTGAGAAATACTCCCATAGCTAGAGGCTCTAAGGGTGGACATTTCAGTCACCAAGTCTACTTGTTAGCTATGATGGAATGGTGGTTAACATGATGCTCTCAAACAGTTGCCTTCTAATGTTTTCTCTTACTTGTGAGTAAACATCTTTGTTTTATCTAAGTCGAAATGGCTCCTGAGTCTTATCACATGTCATTTCATCATCCCTTTCTGCAATGTATGGTATTTATTTTGTTAAATTAAACAAATTAAATTTAAAGATAATTTATATTGACAGATTCTCTTTTTCCCATTCCTGGATAAACCCAGGTTAATTATTGACATATGTATATATTTTGAGGCACTGCTGGGTTTCATTGGCTACTATTTACAATGGTTACATGTCATGAGTGAGATTATATAATAGTGTTATTTTTAAGTCATGTTTGTTTATGTATTGCAATTACCTGTCCTTTAAAACTGTATGCCTGTATTGGGTTGTTTTGATGGAGATCTTTAATCACATTTCTAGTTCTATCTGTTGATTTTTCTTGTCTTTGAAATTCTACTTTGGACACAACAGATTCAGAGTGCACAGCACATTTCCTTTAAGGAGACTTTGCAGCCATGTAGTACTGGCCACGATCCACAGAAAAGTAGCATTCCAACATAGCCCCTCATTGAAAATCCTTCACTTTGTGTTCCTGGGAATACTATGTTGGGAAGTCAGAGCTCCCTATCAGACTGTTGTGATCATACTTGTACATATCTTTCTCAATATACTGGAAGTGGAGTTGTTTGGGTTTGGTCAGGGATATGCTTGTGTCCAACTTTAAGTATAATTTTTCTAAATTTCCAAACGAATGTACCAACTCCCACCAACAATTATATGAATGTTCTGCTTTCTCTATATCCTTGACAATCTTTGGCATCAGTTTAAAACAATATTTGCTACTCTGGTAGGTATCAATGTTTGCATTTCCTTTTTTTTTTTTTTTCTTTTTCTGATTCTTTATTAGCTGTTTGGATATTCTTGCAATTTTTCCACTCCTTGCTCCTGACGTTGGATGCATTAGGTGTATCTGGTTTCACAAAGCATCTGTAAAACATGTAGGACAAGATGTAGCACTTAGGCAGTGATAGGCAGTGACTCTGTGTGTGTGTGCGCGCACACGTGTGTTCATCCCCAGCACACATGAGCTGGGTGATGGCTGTGGTAGAATCAGTTTTATTTCCGTATCTCTAGCTCCCAGGATGAGCCATGACCCTTAGTTATTTGATGTGGTTAGGATACACTCAGCAAAATCAAAATACTAAACTAGCTGAAGTAATGAGGAAGTGTACTGAGTCAAATAACAGGCTCTTGGGGGGAAAGGAGTTTCCAGAGATTTTTGATTCATCAGCAAAAGGAAATATTCAGAGACTCAGATTCTCTTCTGTTTTTTACTATGCATTCTCCAGTGTTGGAGGGTACCATGACGGCTGACAGATTTTTAGACAGGTATGACAATATTCAGGGAGAAGAGTAGGAGAAATCATTTTTTTGTGACTCTTAGGAGCAAGGAACATCTCCCATTAGCCAACAGTGTATGTTTGCTTTTATCCCAATTGTTAAATTGGGTCACAGGTAATTTCTGAAATACTCACTGGTATTAACGTTAAGTTATTCACAGATTCTTGAAGGTTTTATTTAAATAAATCTATCAGGCTCAAAGATTTAATTATTTTTTTCTTTTTTTTCTTTTCTTTAGAGAGAGAGAGCATGCAAGCAGGGGAGAGGGGCAGAGGGGGAGAGAGAATCTTAAGCAGGCGCCACGCTTGGTGTGGAGCCTGACATGGGCTCAATCCCATGACTCTGTTATCATGACATCTTGATATCATGTTATCATGTTATCTTGAGCTGAAATCAAGAGTCAGACACTCAACTCAGACACTCAGGTGCCCCCTTTATTATCTTTTTATGAACACCTGAAGAACCAGTGGTCCTTTATTTTAACAACAACAACAAAGCTTACATGTATACATTTCATGAATCATAGATGACAATTTAAATTAAGTGTATATATTAAGACCATCAAACATAATCCCAGACTAATCAGAGGTTAGTGTTTATTTCAAAAAGACAGCAAAAATTCTGAAGTGTTCAATATTAGAACATTTACTAGGGATTTTTTATTATCTGATTTTGTGTGCATGTGTGCAGCTATGAGGGACAGGGGAAATATTAATGGCTTAACCTTGTAAAGTTTTTTTTTGTTCCTAGAGTCAGAGAAGACTGCTCTTTTAAGTTTAACTCCTGGAATTCTGTTTCAAGGATGAGAAGACCAAAGTTGACAATGTGGAAATGAAGTCAAAGGTGTAAGTAGAACTTGAGGGGGAATATATTTGCTAAGTTTATTTTTATAGCACACAAACATAGTGCTAAATTCAAAAGAAGTGTTATTTTCTCCTATTTCCTATACAATGACTCTTCAGAGATAACCACATTTTTCATCTTCTCTATTCTTGGGTAGATATCCTATGTAAATTACCAGAATATATTGCCTCAGAGTAGACATTCAAGACTTGAAAATATTCCATTAATGCCTCATAATTCAGTGTCACCCATACGCCATCGTTATGGATTTCACCAATAAAAATTTTGATTCAGTTTACTTTTACTATTCCTGAGTGTTTACTGTGGAGGAAAGGGTCTGCATTAACCTTGGCCACAAGTTCTTTTTTTTTTTTTTTTTAAATATTTTCATTTATTTCTAGGAGAGAGAGAGAGTGAACAGGGGAGGGTCAGAGAGAGAGGGAGACACAGACTCTGAAATAGGCTCCAGGCTCTGAGCTGGCAGATAGCACAGAGCCTGACGCGGGGCTCGAACCCACGAACCGCGAGATCATGACCTAAGCGAAAGTCGGATGCTTAACAGACTAAGCCACCCAGGCGCCCCTCCTTGGCCACAAGTTCTAAACATGATCCATTCTTCATGCTTGCTTTCTGTGCCTGGTGCTTGAGATGTTCTACCACCATCACTATAGGGACTTTCTTTACTTCTCTCCTATAATGAATTTTTAATTTTGTATTCATTTACCTGGTGGAAAACCTTTAGTTGCTTTCTTAGAAGGGGTGATTTTGAAATTATGTGGTTAAAAAAATTATTTTACCCTTCTGTTTCTGCTGTTTCCTTATTTGGGCCATATTTGTGTTAAATTTATGCCTACATATAAGTGATTGCTTTTATTTATTTTTATTTATTTCTGAGAGAGAGAGGCAGCATGAGCAGGGGAGGGTCAGAGAGAGAGGGAGATACAGAATCCGAAGCAGGCTCCAGGCTCTGAACTAGCTGTCAGTACAGAGCCTGACTCAGGGCTCGAACCCATGAACCGTGAGATCATGACCTGAGCCAAAGTGGGACGCTTAACCGACTGAGCCACCCAGGCGCCCCTAAATGATTGCTTTTTAAAGTCTAGCCTTTGAGGTAAATGCCTGATGCCTAAGTGCTACACCAGACTTGAACCAATTGATTCCATTACCTTCCAGGCATTGTTCTCCCTGCTGAATATAGTGCAGCAGTTGGCAGATTTTTTCTGTAAAGGGCCTGACAATCGGTATTGTAGTTTGTGGGCCATGGGGGTCTCTGTCATGACTCCTCTGAGCTCTGAGATTGTAGCATGAAAAGCTGCCATAGATAATATGTAAATGATTGGGTGTGGCTATGTTCCAGTGACATTTCACATGACCTTGAATCCTAAAAGTTTCAACTTCCGCAAAGGACTGTTCTTTGATATCTTCCAACATTTAAAAATGTAAAAACCCCATCCCTTCAAAATGCAAAAACCATTCTTACTCTTTGCTGATTGGCCATAATAGCCATACAAAAAAAGGCAGTGGGCCAGATTTGGCCCATAGGCCATAATTTTCTGACTCCTTTTATAGATGAAGAACTGAAAAGTCAACAATCATGCTGTAACGGACATTTTATTTGACTTTTGGAGATGGACTTAGCAAAATCTAAACATAAATAAGCATAAACTGGCACATCTGATGAGTGATAATGAAGAAAAAGAAGGATTTTTTTTTTTGAGAACCAATGATGGGTGATCTTGATTTAAATATGGGTATAAGGAAGGCCTCTAAGAGAAATTAATAAATACGCTGCAGTTTGAAAGATGAGAGCAAATTCTTATGGCAAAGACGGGGGGAAGAGAATTCCTGATATCACAAGTCCCCAAGAAAAGAAAATGCTTGAGACTCAGAGGAATTGGAGGAGGTTCAGAAGTGTGGGAACATCAGTGCTGAGTGTTCACCTCATCCCTCCTTCTGTGAAAGCTTAGTTCTGATTTATATGTTTAAATGTCATGTGGCTGGATCCTCTTTCTTGGGGGTTCCTTTAGACTGATTATGTGGGTCACTTACAGTAAATGGAATAATTGCTGAGCCCTTGTATGCCTGAGATTTCTTTCTTTTGCTCTTTTATTAGTCTGGGTTCCCCAGAGAAACAGAGCCAATAAGATAGAAATATAGAAAGATTAGATAGATTAGATGAAAGATACACAAAATCTGTAGATTTCTATATATTTATGTCTGTCTGTCTGTCTATCTATCTATCTATCTATCTATCTATCTATCTATCTATCATCTATTGAGCTAATAGGATTGGGGGGGGCGGTAAGCAGGCCAAGAAGCCCCAAGATCTGCATTTGACAAACTGGAGACCCAGGAGAGTCAGTGATGCATATGTAGTGCCAGTTGGAGTTTGAAGGCGAAAGCTGATGATGGTGTGAGTTCCAACTGGAGTCTGGGTCAGAAAGCAGGAGGAGACTGATGTCCCAGCTTCCAGACAAACATGGAGAATTCTTTCTTATTCAGCCTTTTCATTCTCTACAGGCTTCCCATGGCTTGCATGTGGCCTCCTCACACAGGGGAGGGCATCTGCTTCACTCAGTCCCCGATTCAGGTGTTCATCCATACAGGACACCCTCACAGACACACCCAGAAATGGCGTTTAACCAAATACCTGAGCACCTGTGGCCCAGTCAGACTGGCAGATAAAACGAACCATCACGGCTCTCATATGATAGGGGGGTTTTGGCTAAAGCAATAGATGCTGTTAGTGTTTTATTCCAGCAACAACACGCCTCTCCCAAGGAGGGTGACTAAGTAAATTATGTTTATGCTTAATGAGTCTGGTGCAGTGCTGAAAGATTCATATAATTAACCAATTTAAATATAGCAACAAAACTCTGCATGTATGGTAATAATACTGCCATTAAAACAGTGAGGAAAAACAGAGCTTATGGAAGGTAAACTTGCTCAAGGCCCACCAACTTCCAAGTGGGATGACACGGGTCTGAGCTGAAATGGTTGTGTTTCAGGACCTTTAGGGCTTACCCACTCTTAACATATATAATCTCTAATTATACAAATATTAAAGAAGGAATTATTATCTTTTTGAGGAGGAAGAAATTTGAACCTCAAATTTTTGTCAGCTAGTTAAAATTAACCATTGTCTAATATCAAATAAATATACTTTAAAAAATACTGCTTATATTACATATTTATAATTTAGGGCAAATGTACAATTTTACAAAATTGGAGAGACCTGTTTTCGTACAGAACCTGTTTTATTTTTTGAAATCTTGTGAATATTAGTCATTCTACCTCTACATAATTATTAACTAATACCTCCCCAGATTCCCATTTTTGGAATACAATATTTTATTTGCCTATTCATAATTGTTGATTGTTTGCTAATATAATTAATCCTATGGAAAATAAAAATTTTTTTCATTTTAGTTTATCCATCACCACGAAGTATTCTTTTATTTTTTGTTTTATTTTTTAATTTTTTTAACGTTTTCATTTATTTTTGAGACAGAGACAGAGTGTGAGCAGGGGAGGGTCAGAGAGAGAGGGAGACACAGAATCTGAAACAGTCTCCAGGCTCTGAGCTGTCAGCACAGAGCCCGACGTGGGGCTCGAACCCACAGACCACGAGATCATGACCCGAGCTGAAGTCGGCCACTTAACCGACTGAGCCACCCAAGTGCCCCTTGTTTTTGTTTTTAATGTTTATCTTGAGAGAGAGAGAGGACATGTACACATGTGTGTGAGTGGGGTAAGGGCAAAGAGAAAGAATCCCAAGCAGGCTCTATGCTGTCAGGCAGGAGCCCAAACCAGGGCTTGATAGCACAGTCTCACAAACTGTGAGGTCACAGCCTGAGCTGAAACCAAGAGTTAGATGCTTAACTGACTGAACTACCCAGGTGCCCCTGAAGTATATTCTTTTAAATGGGTTGCTGGATTAAATAACTTATTTTTATTTTTTTACAACATACTTATTTTTAAAATTTTTTTAGAGAGAGAGAATTCATGATCAGGTAGAGGGGCAAAGGGAGAGAAAGAGAATCTTAAGCAGGCTCAACATGGAGCCCAACGCAGGGCTTGATCCTATGATCCTGATGTCATGACTTGAGCTGAAATCAAGAGTCAAGACTCTTAAACAAGTGAGCCACCCACGTCCCCCTAGAACATACTTTTTTTTTTTTTATAAGGACATAAGATACCCTTTAAGAAAGCTGTATATGAACTATTTTATACCAAATTAACTTGGAATTAATAGTACATAAAAATTATGGTACAATAGATACTTTTCTATAAGTTTGCCAGTTTTAGGCCAATATGTAATATTTAATAACATTTCTACTCATGTCATAAGTTTAGATATATTTACATGAACACATTTATTTTTATTACATCTCCATTTATATCCTTAGCTCGTTCTTTGTCATATCAGAGTGTTTATCTGTGTATTGCTGCGTATGAGCTGCTTACTGAGGTGCATGGCTGACTCTGTTGGTACAGCAGGTGACTCTTGATTTCAGGGTTGTGAGTTTGCACCCCACATTGGGTATAGAGATTACTTAAAAATAAAATCTTTAGGGGTGCCTGGGTGGCTCAGTCGGTTAAGTGTCCAATGTCAGCTCAGGTCATGATCTCATAGTTCATGAGTTTGAGCTCCACATCGGGCTCTGTGCTGACAGCTTAGAGCCTGGAGCCTGCTTCCAATTCTGTGTCTTGCTCTCTCTCTCCTCCTTCCCCACTCACACACACACACACACACACTCAAAAATAAACAAACAATAAAAAAATAAAAATTTTAAGAAGACTGCTTATTGATTCAGTCCAATATTTTTTCTCATATGTGGAACAAAAGCTTTCTGCTTAATTTCCTTTTAACTTTGCTCAAGGGGGTATTGGAAAAGGAGTGTTACTATTCTCACAGATAAGTCTGTTAATTATTTACTTTATGATTTGTACTGGATGTCATGCACTCACATCAAGAGTCATAATAGCCTTGATTTACATTTTATAAATACATTGGTAGTCTATGTTTTCTTCATTATTTTTCTTACTGTGGTAAAATATGTAACATAATGTTTACCGTTTTGACAGTTTTTAAGTTCACAGTTCAGTAGTCCTAAGTACACTTAACACAGTGTAAGCACTATCACTATCCATCTCCAGACTTTCCATCATTCCAAACCAAAATTCCGTGCTTATTAAACAGTAACTCCCCATTGCCACAGCCTTTGCCCTCCCAAGCTCCTGGTAACTAGTATTCTACTTTCTGTCTCTAGGAGGAGTTTGACGATTCTAGGTACTCTATATAAGTGGAATCATACAATATTTGTCATTTTGTGTCTAGTTTATTTCACTTAGCCTAGTGTTTTCAAAATTCATCCATATAGCATATCTCAACGTTTTCCTTTTTTAAGGATGAATAATATTCCACAACATATATATCTATCACATTTTGTTTATCCATTCATCTATCGTGGACATTGGGTTCTTTCTACCTTTGGCTATTGTGATATAATGTGAATATTTCAGTGCTGTGAGCATTAGAGTACAAATATCTGTTGAAGTCCCTGCTTTCATTTCTTTGGGATATATACCTAGAAGTGGAATTGTTGAATTATATGGTAATTCTATATTTAAAATTTTGAGGAGTCATCATACTGTTTTCCACTGCAACTGCACGTTTTACATTCCTACCAGCAATGCACAAATGTTGCTGTTTCTCAACATCTTCACCAACACTTGTTATTTTCTTTTTAATTGTAATGTTTATTTGGGGGCGGGGAGGGGCAGAGAGACCCACAGAATCCAAAGCAGGCTCCAGGCTCTGAGCTGTCAGCACAGAGCCCAACACAGGGCTCAGACTCCAGACCACAAGATTATGACCTGAGCCGAAGTCGGATGCTTAGCCAACTGAGCCACCCAGGCACTCTCCTTTTTCTTTTTTTAAATAGCCATCCTGCTAGGTGCGAAATGGTATCTATTTGTGTTTTCAACTTGCATTTCTTTAATGATTAATAATGTTGATTATCTTTTCATGTGCTTATTGGCCACTTGCATATCTTCTTGGGAGAACTATCTCTTCATTGGCTTATTTTTTAATCAGGTTGTTTTGTTTTGTTGTTGAGTTGTAGTAATTCTTTATATATTCTGGATCTTAATGTGTCAAATAAATAAAGTATTTCCTCTATCTGAGGACCACATTTTCACTATATTTATAGTAACTGTTGATATACAAAGGTTTTTAGTTTATTTCAATTTATTTTTTCTTTCCTGTGCTTTTAGTATTACATCTAAGAAATCATGGTCGAATCCAATTTCATGAAGATTTCCCCCTACGTTTTCTTCTAAGAATTCAGTACACTCTTAGTTTTAGGTCCTTGATCCATTTTGAGGTATTTTTTGTATATGGTGTGAGATAAGGGTCCATCTTTATTCTTCTGCATGAGAGTATTCATTTTTCCTAGCACTGTTTGTTGAAGAGACTGTTCTTTCCCCATCAAATGGTCCTGGCCTCCTTGTCAAAATCAGTTGGCAGTATAGCGTATGGGTTTATATATGGTCTCTCAATTCAATTCTAGTGATGTTTATGTCTATCACTTATGTCAGGAACAGTTTTGACTATGATAGCTTTGTAATAAGTTTTGAAATCAGGATGTTTGAGTTCTCTAACTTGGTCCATTTTTTAACAACCCATATGCATTTCAGCATGTAATCAGTGCATGTTAAGTACATGACTTTTATAATATGCTCATAAGATCAGTATATTCATTATGCAATTTTTGTCTGCTTGAACCATTTACTGAGAGATGTCTTAAAATCTCCCACAATGTGTACGGATTTGTCTGTTGCTCCTTGTAGCTTCTAGCATTGCTTTTGTCTCCAGGTCCATTCAATTTGTATCATCCCAAGTAGCCCCAGTACTATTGCCTTTTCAGTTTCCTTTTTCACTTTTTTCCCAATGCAGATTTAATATTCTTAGATACTCAGCTACATAACATTTGATAGAATATCTATCAGCATTTGAGATAATTTTTCTATTTTACTGAGCATTTCTTGATATTTTGTATCAAGTGATTTTTCAAGTGATCCAGTCTGCTGCAAACAGAAGTCTTCATATTATTTCATGAAGTCCTTCCAGATTACTTGTTTTCAGTGCCTACCGACTTCAGCCCCCTTTACTATTAATTTCATAGCTCTTGGTTGTACCGCATTATAAGTATCATTTTACTGGTCTTCCTTACTAACTCAACAGGCAGATCTTTGAAGAGAGATACATTTCAGATTCATGTCCATGTACTCAGTAGAAGAGCTCTCTGTAGGTTAAAAGAAGGGTTCTTGGTCTCAGAATCCTGATGGGAAGTGAAATCACAAAGTGTCAGAGGTCATGATTGGAACTTAACCAAATTTGGTAAAGAGTAAGCTGGTGGAAGAAGGGCTTAAAATATTTTTTTTCTGGGCTAGGTGAGAGAAGAACCAATCACATGTCTGAAGGGGATAATTTGGGTCTGAGAGTTCACAGGAGTATTTACTTATTCCAGGCCTTAGGGCAAAAACCTTCATCCTTACAGTGCCAAGGACATAAGTCGTGCATCTATTTCTTTCTGTGAGGAATTAAGCTCAGGAAAGATTAAGGATAGACATCCTAGCCTCGACCTCAATCCTCAGACTCTTTTGTGGGTCTAGTTTCAGTTCTACCCTTTGTAAGAAAAATTGTAACCCCTCTCTGCAAATTTTGAATGAATCAGAATATGGCATCTAATAGGCTAGCATTCTGTCTCCGCTCTTGAAAGAACCTAGGATTCCTGAGGTTGGAGGTTAGCAGTCCAGATTCATTAAGTCGACTTTCAGAATGGAATTAATGTAAATTGCCTAATTAGGAGATCTAAGACAGCACAGTTCATTCATGGATGGTAGCTCCTCTTTCTCTACCTGCTTCAAAGCAGTTTTCTATGTCAATTTCCCAAAGATAGACATGGAGGAATAATCAGTTTAAAAGCCAAGTATAGCAGGCTTTGATAATTCCACTAACTTCCACTAATGCTCACTGCTTATGTTTCCCAAGCTTAGGAGCATTTATTTTACTTAAGCTCCTATCTTACAATGTTCTATAAATTATTTCACTCCTCTTCTCCGAGGAAGGTCTCAAATAACAGCCGAATGGAGACAGGGAGGAAGGAAGGAAGGAAGGGGGATAACCAGTGTTTAAGGAAGTTTCCCCCCAACTGCCACACAATCTCAATGGTCTCCAGTTGGCCATAACAGAAGACCCACAGGCAAGTATGGTGGGGGATCATCATCCTGAGTTATGCACATAAGCAAATAAAGACGTGCTCATTCTTTTATTATGGAAGAAAAGTGGTTGGATGGGGGGATAGTTAGCAGACTTGGCCCTAATTCAAAAACCAGCCATGGAAACCATCTTCCTGGACACCAGTATGGAACAAAAGCACTAGGTAATAAATAACTGAGGGGCGCCTGGGGGCTCAGTTGGTTAAGTGTCTGACTTTGGCTCAGGTCATGAACCTCACGGTTTGCGGGTTTGAGCCTCGTGTTGGGCCCTGCACTGACAGCTTGGAGCCTGGAGCCTGCTTCGGATTCTGTATCTCCCTCTCTGCCCCTCCCCTGCTTGTGCTGTGTGTCTCCCTCTCAAAAATAAATAAAACATTAAAAAATTATTTTAATAATTGAAATGGGAGTTTAGTACACTTAACATTATTTAAGAANCTAAGCGAAAGTCGGACGCTTAACCCACTAAGCCACCCAGGCACCCCATGGCCTGCTAATTCTTAATATGTGAAAAATATTTGACATTTTTTCCTACCATCATAGCTATAGTGAATCTTCCTTATATCCATCCTGGATTATTACAATACCTAGTAATATTGGACAGATACCTTGTATTCACTTTTTCCTGATGCTCCTCTCATTCCCATCCTACATCCAGTATATTCTGTATGGCCACTCGATTGCTCTTTTCTAAGACACAAGGCTAGTGTAACTGAGAAGTTGATTTATGTTTTATCTAATTACAGTTAATTTAAACATATAAACAAAATCAGTGTAGGGGCGCCTGGATGTCTGAGTCAGAGTCTGTAACTCTGGATCTCTGGGTCATGAGGTCAAGCCCCACACTGGGTGTAGAGATAAATGAGTGAATAAATAAAAACTTTCTAAAAAAGCAGTGTGAAATATTTTCCCATTACTGACAACTTTATTGCTTTGGAAGGACTACATTTCACTTCAACCACTGCATAGATCTTACTTTTGTGTTCTGGTGTACGTGTCCTGTGTAGATGTTGGTTCTAGTGTTACACATAAACACCTCACTGATCTAGCTGGTGTCAAGCCATTGATGGGCTTATTTGGGTATTTTATGAAGACAGCATGAGTTGCAGTGATATGAAGGAAATGATAATTGGTAATTAAATATAATGCTTTTAAAAAATGTTTTATTTCTGAGAGAGAGAGAAAGAGACAGCGTGAGCAGGGGAGGGTCAGAGAGAGAGGGAGACACAGAATCTGAAGCAGGCTCCAGGCTCTGAGCTGTCAGCATGGAGCCCAACACGGGGCTCGAACCCCCAAACCGTAAGATCATGACCTGAGCCGAAGTTGGACGCTTCACCGACTGAGCCACCCAGGAGCCCCTGTTTGTTTGAAAATTTAAATGTTTATTCATTTTTGAGAGACAGAGCTCGAGCAGGGGAGGGGCAGAGAGAGGGAGACACAGAATCCGAAGAAGGCTCCAGGCTCTGAGCTGTCAGCACAGAGCCCGATGTAGGGCTCAAACCCACGAACCGTGAGATCATGACCTGAGCCAAAGTCGGACACGTAACTGACTGAGCCACCCAGGTGCCCCCAATTAAATATAATACTTATTACTCTATTTATAGTTAAATTATTCTAGGTTAAATAAATATGTACACATTTTAAAACTTAAAATGAAAGCATACTAATGGCACATAGTCAAATGGAAGCCAGTACTCTGGTCAGAGCAGTAAAAAATAAGAGACCGTAATAAGTGCTATGAATTTCACCACAAATGTCACTTGCAATTTGCTGTGAACAGAGCAAAACAAAAGCCTGTTAGGTAATGTAAAAAAAATTTTTGTTAAAGTAGAGGACATTGCAGCAAACACATGACACATTTGATGAAAATTTTTCTTTCAGTAACTAAAAAGGAATAGATAAAATTAGTTACCTGAAATCAGAATAAAATGGGCAACCAAAATATTTAAATAACTTTGAAACATAATCTAAACTTACAACTGTGTGTAGCTATAAAATGGTTTTGTGTCTTCCACACACAAAAAATCAAATTTTAGATGGAAATATAGAAAGATCAATTATTATTTTAGTCATGGAAGTTTTGTTAGGGTATTATGAAGAAAGACTAAACATTATATTTTATAAAAAGTAAAGGGGCGCCTGAATGGCTCAGTTAGTTAAGCGTCCCGACCTCTGCTCAGGTCATGATCTTGTGGTTTGTGGGCTTGAGCCCCACCTGGAGCCTGCTTCAGATTCTGTGTGTCCCCTCTCTCTGCCCCTCCCTCCTCTCAATAATAAATAAAAACATTAAAAAATTTTTAAGGTAAAAAAAATTTTTAATTAAGCCACCAGTCAGCTGCTTATAAATAATCTAAAAATATCAAAGATTAATTCAAAATTAGTAAGGCTACATATATTCTGTTTTAGTTTTAGGTGAGTTGTACAATATGAAATATTGCCAAATTCTCTGGGCACATTCTGTCTCAAAAGACTTCCAAATCAAATAGAAATATTGTCAATTTTCAGCCTACAAAATAAGATTCATAGTATACATATTTAAAAATCTATATATGTCAAAAAAAGTATTTCCTCTAGATATAAAAAAAAAACCCCAATAATTTTTATCACAATAGGTGGTGCTCCAGCCATGCTGTTAAAATGTGGATTCCTTGGAATTTTAAGGTAAGAGCCTGATGTGTCCCTAATTGATTTGCTCCATAGTATGAAAAGTATGATGGTTTGGTATATACATATCAGTGTTATGAATCATTGTCACTTATGGAACTGTTGAAAGAAACGGAAAACAATGAATTTATTTACCTTATAATCATTGCTAGTGCTCATTGATTGAATGGTGGAAGAATTTTACAAAGATTTACTGTACTTTGAACTCCAAGGCTTTCTTTAAAAAAAAACAAACAAACTTGGTGGGGTGCCTGGGTGGCTCAGTCGGTTAAATATCTAAATTCAGCTCAGTTATGATCTTGTGGTTTGTGAGTTTGAGCCCCATGTTGGGCTCTGTGCTGACAGCTCAGAACCTGGAGCCTGCTTTGGACTCTGTGTGTGTGTGTGTGTGTGTGTGTTTGCCCCTTTGGACTGTGTGTGTGTGTGTGTGTGTGTGTGTGTGTGTGTGTGTGTGTTTGTCTGCCCCTTCCTCACTTGTGCTCTTTCTCTTTCTCTCTCAAAAATAAACATTTTTTAAAATTTTGAAAAATACTTGGCAAATATTTCATAACCAAGATCCCCAAAATGATAGTGTGATTTTACGCTGTGATTTGACAAGTATGACGCTGCATTTGAACAAACAAAATCTGAAATTCAAAGGAAAGAAAAACCTGTTTTTGTGACCTAGCTAAAAGTGTAGGAATAGTTCTTGAAAGTGATGCTTTTCATAATTTAATAGTAATTTTACTCATTTTCCTATCATGAATCAATATATGAAAGATTTTCATTGGAATCAAAAGCACTGTCAAAATATGCAGTTAAGAAACAGGAAATCTTAGTAAGGAAATGGAAGCTATTAAAACACTAAATGGGGGTGCCTGGGTGGCTCAGTCGGTTAAGCGTCGACTTCGGCTCAGGTCATGATCTTGTCGTTCGTGGGTTCAAGCCCACATCAGGCTCTGTGCTGACAGCTCAGAGCCTGGAGCCTGTTTCAGATTCTGTGTCTCCCCCTCTCTCTGACCCTCCCCTGCTCACGCTGTCTCTCTCTCTCGCTCGCTCTCAGAAATAAAACATTAAGAAAATTTTTTTTAAGTTTTAAAAAAAGCACTAAATGAAGATTATAGAACTAAAAAGTGCAATGTCTCAAATTTAAAACTTGATAGATAAGCTTAACAGCATAACTGAGATGACAGGAAAAAGANGTTTTAAAAAAAGCACTAAATGAAGATTATAGAACTAAAAAGTGCAATGTCTCAAATTTAAGACTTGATAGAAAGCTTAACAGCATAACTGAGATGACAGGAAAAAGGATCCGTGAATTTGAAGATATAGTAATAGAAATTATCCAATATGAAAAACATAAGAAGTTGATGATAATAGAACCAGTGACCTGTGGGACAATATCAAAAGATTTAACATGAGTACCTGGAATCCCAAAAGGAGAAGCAAGGGCAGAAAAAATATCTGAATGTGGATAAAAGTTTCCGGAATTTGCAGAAAGGCATAAGTGTACAGATTTCAGAGGCTCAGAGAACTCCAAACAGGATTCACATAAAACCATACCTGTTGACCAGCATAGTCAAACAGATGAAAATCAGAGTTAATGAGAAAATCTTGAAAACATGCAAAGAGAAATGACAGAGAGGAAAAAGAATTCAAATGACTTTTCATCATAATCTATGGAGGCCAGAAGTCAGTGTTACAATATCTTTTTTAAAATACACAGTAAAACCCAGAAATCTATAGCAAGAAAAATACTCCCTCAAGAAAAAAGGAATTCAGGAAAAGAAACGGAAAATTCATCACCAGCACATGTGCTCTCCAAGAAGTGCTAAATTAAGTTCTTCAAGGTGAAGGAAAATGATACTGGATGGAAATTCAGACCATTGGGAATTGGTAGCTGGGAGTAATGAAGAGGATGGGGAAAGGCAAACATATGAATAAATATAAAATATGAGGAGTTTGGGGGGGCCTTAATTTTTTTTTAATAATAATTTAACTTTCAAATGGAATGCCAATGTGACTTTCCATGGATTACTAATTGCAAAGAAAAAATATACCAATACAATGGAGAGAACTGGCAATCAATACATGAATCAAGAGATCAAACATAGTTTCACTGGTACGCCAACTGCTATTTTATAATATTAAGTACACTTTACCTATGAAGTAGTCTTGTAAAAAATGTTTAATCTGAAACTTAAGCCTCTAGATATAAGCTTCAGTTCAGAACAAATATAAAGGATAGAGGAAAAGTTAAGCCCACCTTGAGAAAAAGCAAGACAAATATGGAATTACAATTATATAGGTTACTTCTGAGTCTTCAAAAAATGTAAGGAAGGTGGAGAGTAAATTCTTGACCAATTCTTATTAGACTCAATAAGCCACAGTCATATAACATATATGAGCTTAGTTTGGTTTTTGACTTTTAAAAAAAGCCAGCACTTTTAGAAGTTGTTCTTTAAACAGAGAAATTTATAAATGGGCTGAATATTGTAAAACAATACAGGGTAATTGTTAGTGTCTTTTTAGGTAACGGTGGGTTGATGGTCATCTAGAAGATTATCCTTAAATCTAAGAATTGTATGTTGACATTTTAGAGGTGAAGTGATATCTAAAACATTCATTGAAAAACAGCAAAATGATATATGTAAAACATATTCAATATGTAGTAAGAATGGTATATGGTATATGTGCATCTGTATATATACATGTTCGTACATATGAAAGAGAAATATTAGATAGTGAATCTAGGTGGAGGGAAATTTTAAAAAAGCATTGTAACCCTCTTGTACCTTTTATGTAAGTTTGACAACTGTCAAAAACTTGAGGAAAACTTTTCCAAGTCAACATATGTCTTTGGCTATCAAATTGTTAGCTTTTAATTTATTTAAATTGTAGGGAATGTGGATTGTACGTTACTTATATTACAGAATTTATGTTAAGAAAGTTTCTGCAAACTACTTTCCAATTTTTCAACAACTAAATTCTCAATATTTAATAAAGGTGCAGGGTTTCTTATTATTATTAATCTTCAAGGGGTTGAGCTTTGAATAAAAAAGGGTCTTGTTTAATATATTCTATGGGATTTTGTCCAGAATGAATTATCTGAAGAAAATATGGATGTGTGCTGATACATTTAAGAAATATGCTTATAGAGTCTTCCTTCCACATGAATTTATATATAGTAATACTAGTGATTATCGTTTAAAAGCCACAATATATAGTAACCAAATACTATGTGCCAGATGCCTCTCTAAGCATCTATATTTTTACGTTAAATAATTTAATCTTTACCATAACATCATTAGGTGGTGGAATACTGGTGATGGTAAAGGGTGTGCCATGACTAAATGCTTCCCAACTCTCATTATATCAAGAGCTTCTCACCACTATGAAATCTTTGATGTTGGGTAAGTTGATAGCAACGAGTAAAGGCCTTTCCACAGTCCTTACATTTGTGTGGTTTCATACCAGTATGAATTCTCTGATGTTGAGTCAGTCGGTCACTACGATTAAAGGACTTACCACATTCTTTACACTCATAGGGTTTTTCACCAGTATGAATTCTCTTATGTTGAGAAAGACCTGAGATAGAACGGAAGGCCTTCTTACATTCTTTACATACATATGGTTTCAAACCAGTATGAACTGTCTGATGATAAATCAGTTGAGAATTAAGTCTAAAGGTTTTTCCACATTCCTTACATTCATGGGGTTTCTCCCCTGCATGAATTGACTGATGTGTTTTAAGGTCTCCAACACGACTGAAGGCTTTCCCACATTGTTTACATTCATAGGGTTTCAAATCAGTATGAATTATCTGATGTTGAATAAGATAAGAATGAAGCTTAAATGTCTTCCCACATTCTTGGCATTCATGTGGCTTCTCACCAGTATGAATTTTTTGATGTTGTATAAGTTGAGAGCCTCTACAGAAGGCCTTCCCGCATTCCTTACAATCATACAGTTTCTCACTACTATGAATTCTCTTATGTTTGAGAAGGCTTGAGCCCCTACTAAAGGCCTTTCCACATTCTTTACATTCATGAGGCTTCTCACCAGTATGACTTCTCTGATGTTCAATAAGCAGATAGCTGCGAACAAAGGCCTTTCCACACTGTTTACATTTATATGGTTTCTCACCAGAATGAATTTTCTTATGTTGATAAAGACTCGAGCGATGACTGAAAGCCTTCCCACATTCCTTGCATATATAGGGTTTCACACCGTGATGAATTTTCTGATGTAGGCACATATGTCGGTATAATCTAAAAGTTTCCCCACATTCAGTACATTCATAGGGTTTCAAACCAATATGAACTTTCTGATGTTCAGTAAGGTGAGAATAACGTCTAAAAGACTTCCCACATTGCTTACATTCATAAGGTTTTACACCAGTATGAATTACCTGATGTTGAATAAGCTGTGAATAAAACCTAAAGGCCTTCTCACATCCGTTACATCCATAGGGTTTCAAATCAGTGTGCATTTTCTTATGTCTAATAAAATGCTGGAGGACTATAAAGGCCTTTCCACATTCCTTACATTCATAGGGTCTCACACCATTATGGTCTCTCAAATGTTCAGTAAAGTGTGAATATTTTCTGAAGCCCCTCCTACATTCCTTACATTCATAGGATTTCTCTCTAGTGTGAATCCTCTGATGTAGAGGAAGAGATATATGTTTTATAAATGTCATTTGACTAAAACCTCCCATGTTGGGTCCCTGTTCTCTCTCAAATTCAATTCTGCACTGTGGCTCATTTCTGAAAATAAACCTCATAAGGTTGAAGGCTTTACTTCTTTTCATTGTGTCCCGATGGTATGAATTTACTTCATAACCGCTTTTTTCTGAAGATAACTTGTTGGTCTCAGTTGTAAAATCAAAGTCTGAAAGAAAATGAGAAAATAAAAGCTATTTTCCTCTACTGGGGGTGAGGAGGGTCCTTCTAGAGTAAAAATGAGGATAAATTGAGAAGTATATTCACCGGAAGTAAAAGAGTTATAAAGCCCTAAAATAGTGTCATTAAATTTTTAAGAGGCAAGAAGGCCTAAGGAAATCATGAAAGTTCACATGAGAATTGTAAAGTTTGTGCATAGGCAAAGAGAAGTCAGTATTTCTCATATTTAGTGTGGCTCAAAGTTACAGAGGGAACTTCTTATCCACTGAGACTGAATCAGAGTCTATAGGAGTAGGTTCTGGTTATCTACATTTCTAACACTGTCAGAGGCTCTGTTATTTTTTCAGTGGTTTGTCTTTATCTTAGAATAAAACCTAAATCCACAATCATAAAAAAGATCTGTCTTAGTCACACAAATTCATTTCAAGCCCTTGGCATCTTTATTCCGTATATACTATCCCAATGCATCTCTTCAGCCACTAAAACATTCCATAACCTTCCCATTCCCTGGGGCTTGACACAGATGCTCCACCTTTCAGAAATCCTCTTACCTAGCTCCTTTAAATTACTATCTTTAGGTGATGCAGGTTAGAAATCACTTCTTCAGAAAGGCTGCCTCTGCTAACTCTAAATTCATATCCTTTATCCTATATTCCAACACCTAACTTTTTGTCTTCAGAATACTTTTCTCTATTACATACTTATTTTCTTATTTGTTTTACTACTTAGTTTCTTAGTCTAATACTCTAAACTTGTTGCAACTACTATGGCAAAACAAGTCCTTGTAGGACAAGTATTGTACAAGTATTGTGGGATAAAATACTGAATCTTAAAAAGTAACTTGGGGCGTCTGGGTGGCTTAGTCGGTTAAGCGTCCGACTTTCGCTTAGGTCATGATCTCACGGTTCGTGGGTTCGAGCCCCGCGTCGGGCTCTGTGCTGACTGCCAGCTCAGAGCCTGGAGCCTGTTTCAGTCTGTGACTCCCTCTCTCTCTGACCCTCCCCTGCTCACGCTGTCTCTCTCTCTCCTAGAAATAAATAAAACATTTAAAAAAAAAAAAAGTAACTTGTATGAAAGTAAAGGTAAACAAGAATGAAAGTCAAGGTCACTGGGGAAGGCAGCCAAGCAAAATAACCATTTAGTTTCTGAATATAACCATTTAGTTTCTGAAAATTATGCAACAGTTATCAACCATCTCTCCTTGATCCTAATCTCTCATGCCTTATTACAGTAAAATATGCTTTCCTCTATCCTGTATCTTACAGGTGAGAAAAATGCACATCCAAACTAGCTTAGTCAAAAACAGAAATGGAGAGAGGTGATACCTGATCATTCTCCAATTGCTTACCCCCTCAAGTTGATATACTTGATATATATTGTTCCATTCTTCCTGTGTCTAGTCAGGATGGTTTTTCTGCTCTATCTCAATCAAGATAATTAGATGGTGTAGAGTTTTAATATTATTCATCCATCCTACTGACGCTTACTGTGTTTTGTTTCTCTAATGACTTTCCCAAATTCTCCCTACCATTCCTTTATGATCAAGGCAAATTGTCCTTGAATTTCACAGCAATGTATGTTGGAATAGTTAATATTATTTATTTTTTATTTTTTTAGTATTTTTAAAAATTATATANCTGCGAGATCATGACCTAAGTGAAAGTTGGACACTTAACCGACTAAGCCACCCAGGCGCCCCGATTTTGCAACTGTCTTTTATCTGATATGTCATTTGCAACTATCTTTTCCCATTCCGTCAGTTGCCTATTAGTTTTATTGATTGTTTCCTTTGCTGTGCAGAAGTTTTTATCTTGTTTAGACCCAATAGTTCATTTTTGGTCTTGATTCCCGTGCCTTTGGGGATGTGTCAAATAAGAAATTGCTACAGTTGAGGTCAAGGAGGTTGTTTCCTGCTTTGCTCTCTAGGGATTTGATGGTTTCCTTTCTCACATTCAGGTCCTTTATCCATTTTGAGTTTATTTTTGTGCATGGTGTGAGACAATGATCTAGTTTCATTCTTCTGCATGTTGCTGTCCAGTTCTCCCAGCACCATCTGTTAAAGAGGCTGTCTTTTTTTCATTGGCTACTTTTTGNGACCTAAGCGAAAGTCGGACGCTTAACCGACTAAGCCACCCAGGCGCCCCTGTTGGGAGATTTTTGATAACTGATTCAGTTTCTTCACTAGGTATGGGTCCATTCAGATTTTCTGTCTCTTCCCATGTGAATTTTTGGTAGTAAGTGTGNATCTGTCCATTGCTGTAAGTGGATTATTAAAGTCCCCTGCTATTAGCACATTCTTATCCATAAGATTGTTTCTGTTTGTGATTAAAAATTGTTTTATATATTTAGGTGCTCCCATACTTGATGCGTAGACATTTATAATTGTTAGCTCTTCCTGATGGATAGACCCTGTAATTATTATGTAATGCCCTTCTTCATCCCTTGTTACTGTCTTTACTTTAAAGTCTAGTTTGTCTGATATAAGTATAGCTACTCCAGATTTCTTTTGACTTCCAGTAGCATGATAGATACTTCTCCATCCCCTTACTTCCAATCTGAAGGTGTCCTCCGGTGTAAAATTAGTTTCTTGTAGACAGCAAATAGATGGATTTGGTTTTTTTTATCCATTCTGCTACCCTATGTCTTTTGATTGGGCATTTAGTCCATTTACATTCAGTGTTATTATTGAAAAATGTGGGTTTAGAGTCATCGTGTCCTTTGTGGGATTCATACTTGTGGTGGTGTCTCTGATATCTTGTGTTCCTTGCAACATTTCCCTCATAGAGTCTACCTCAGGATTTCTTGTAGGGCTGGTTTAGTGACGAATTCTTTCAATTTTTGTTTATTTGGAAAGATTTTTTATCTCCTTCTATCCTGAATGACAGGATTGCTGGATAGAGGATTCTTGGCTGCATATTTTTTCTGTTCATCACATTGAAGATTTCCTGCCATTCCTTTCTGGCCTGCCAAGTTTCAGTAGATAGGTCTGTAACCACTCTGATAAGTCTGCCTTTAATGTTAAGGCCCTTTTCTTCCTAGCTGCGTTCAGAATTCTCTCTTTGTCCTTATATTTTGCCAGTTTCACTGATATGTCATGCAGAAGATTGATTCAAGTTACATCTGAGGGGAGTTCTCTGTGCCTGTTGGATTTCAATGTCTGTTTCCTTCCTCAGATTGGGGAAGTTCTCTGCCATAATTTGTTCAAGGACTCCTTCAGTGCCTTTCCCTCTCTCTTCCTCTTCTGGAATTCCTCTGATATGGATATTATTCTGTTTGATTGTATCGCTGAGCTCTTGAACTCTCTGTTTGTATTCCTGGATCAGTTTATCTCTCTTTTTCTCAGCTTCCTCTTTTTCTATAATTGTGTCTTCTAAATCACTATTCTCCTTTCTGCTTCTTCAATCTGTGCATTGGACACCTCCATTTTATTTTGCATAAATAAATTTATAGCATTTTTAAATTTATCACAACTAAGAAATAGTTAATATTACTTTAAAAGGCTTATGAATGTCTAAGAAATTAAACTTGAGGATGTTGGGAAAAAATAAAGCAACTAAATACTATGGGAACAGACCCTGGGAAACCAAATGCCTGGGATTCTGCCACAAAGGATATGTTGAATATAGGCTAAAACTTTGCTGTCTGGATGGTGGAGCAGCCTGAAGGACCCTCACTTGCTAAATGGGTCATGCATGAGTTGAAGACAAGTGGGATTCTTCTATGAATGAAGTACAATATGTTCAAAAAGTTGAAATAAAGCAAACCATATTCTCTGAAATAAAGCAAACCATCAATGAAAAAATGAGTAACAATCTCAAAAAGCCAAAACTCTTTCTCTGGATAAATAAAAATCAACAACTATTGTTAGAGAATGATAACATACAAACTGAAACCACAGAACTTGTTGAAAACAATGTTAATAAAAATACTACACATCAGAATCTATGGCCTTCAACTGTATTGCTGCAAACTTATGGACCAAAAGGTATACATCTAATGAAAAATTCAAGAATTAAAATGAATGAGTTAAATATTAAATCCAAAATTAGGAAAAGAAAAAAATTAGGAAAAGATGAGAAAGTATACTGAAGGAAAGCATAAGAGGAAAATCAATAAAAACAAAATTTAAGTAAAATTGTACAATTAACACATACAAACAAACCACTAGCCTGCCTGTTCAAGAAACAAAAGATAGGAGGACAGTCTAGACACAATGACACAGGCAGACAATCATCAATAAAGAAATAGAGAATGTTTAAGAAATTCTTACAAGACAACTATGCAAATAAATTTGAGATGTACATGAAATGATTTCTTCTGGAAATATTATTTATAAAAACTGACTCCAGTTAAATTTACTGACCTAATAAATAGAATATGAAAAGGAAAAAATAACTTTTCAGTGAAGAAAACTGACTTCAGCACTTTGTACAGGTTTTTAAGGTTAACACCCACTGGTAAATCATATTGATATTGTGGGTGATACTGATATAACTCCTGTTATATAATGAGAAGGGTACTTCTCTGGTATTCTTCCCTCAAATCCATAATCTCAGTTTGATCATAAGAAAACAATCCCAAATTTGGAGGCACTTTACTAAATACCTGACCAAACAGTATCTTCAGAAGTATCAAGTCAAGAAAGGAAGGAAAAACCGAGCAACTGTCACATTTGGAGGAAACTAAGGACATATGATCACTAAAAAATGTGGTATCCTGGACTGGATCCTGAAACAGAAACAAAGACATTAGTGTGGGGCGCCTGGGTGGCACAGCTGGCTGAACTCAGGTCATGATCTCATGGTTCGTGCTTTCAAGCCCCGCATTGGGCTCTGTGCTGACAGCTCAGAGCCTGGAGCCTGCTTCAGATTCTCTGTCTCCCTCTCTGCCCCTCCCCCACTCACACTCTGTCTCTCTCTCAAAAATAAACAAACATTTTAAAAAATTGTATAAAGACATTAGTGCAAAAACCGGTGAAATCTAAATAAAATATTTAGTTTATAGTAATTGTAAAATATTAATTTGATAGTTTTTGCAATGTACCATGGTATGTAAGATGTTATCATCACTGTGGGAATGCTATCCTGGAACTCTTTGTACACAGTTATAACTCTTCTGTGAATCGAAAATTATTTCAAAATAAAAAGTAAGACAATAACAGAAATAGACCCCAGAATAGATGGAAAATCTAAACAAACCAATTTCCACAGAAGAAATAATTTTAAAAATGTGTATTTATGCCCACAAAAAGGTGATTTCAATTAGCTTCCTTGGTGGCCAGGTTTCATTCAGTCTCTGTAAACTATTTCCCACTAACGTGAATGACAGTGCCTTGCAGAAATGGCTAATTCCTGGCCCAGGGCAGGGAAGATATAAGGTGAGTCTAAAACCTCTTGTATTAAAGTGCAAAGAAGCTTTCAAAGATAGAGTAAGTAATTTGTGATTTTGGTCATGTAACATTAAGAGGGATCAAATTTACTCTCCTGCCTTAAATAACTAGAAAAACAACCAAATATACAAAACTATCTTCCAAATATTGGAAAATAGCACGGAACAGAAATCTCCTGAGAGAAGGGAAACAAATGAAGTGTGCCCCACAAGTACCATAACTGACTGCCTAAAGAGAATTTCCAGAACAAAGCACAAGGATGGGAAACTAAAACAGTGCAACTGTATCCCTGAGCTGAGAAGACAGAGTAGAGAATAAAGGGAAAGAAAGAAGTGCAGAATTTGTAAGTCAAGTACTAGAGAGGAGGGAGAGCTATCTCTAGAGATTTGTAGATGAATCTCCTTGAAGCTGGATGAATATGAGTCTGGACATCTGTGTGAGGAAATGAATAACAAAGAACATACCACCAGATGGGAGTAGGCAGAACATTTCCTGGAAGTCAGAAAGGCCGGGATAGTTCCTGTTTCCACCAACCACATTGGAATGAGCCCATAACACATGAGGCATCAGACAGAGTCCATAGAAGGATATGGCCTCAGTAGTGGTGCCAAATTAGTGCTAGATTAAAAGCTGTTCTGACCCTCCCCAACAAAGTTTAAAAGCAAACCACGAAAGAATCAACAGATTCCAAATTTTATAACTGCATCTCAGAACGAAGTCCAAAAATATGTTAAAGAATATTAGAAATCCAGCGTCCCAACAGAATAAACTGCACAATGTCTGGCATCTAAAAAAAATCATCAGGCATGCAAAGAGCAGGAAAATATGACCCTTACTAGGAGGAAAATGAATAAAAGACACAGACCAAGGAATGATACAGATAATATAATTAGTAGTTAAGGATACTGAAAAACCTATTATAAGTATATCCCATATTTTAAAAAGATGGTTACTTTTCTACTCATCTTTTAACGTTCTTTATTTTGTTTCAAGTTTTTATTTGAATTCTAGCTAGTCAACATACAGTGCAGTATTAGTTTCAGGAATAGGAAGTGATGCATCACACACATACAACACCCAGTGCTTATCACAACTAGTGCCCTCAATATCCATCACCCATTTAGCCCATCCCCCACCTCCTTCCCTCCCTCAACCCTCAGTTTGTTTTCTATCATTAAGAGCCTATTTTATGGTTTGCTCCTCTCTCTATAGTTTATTCTTTGTTAGACTCAACATACAAAAAGCACTTATGGGGAAAATTTTCCCTATATTCTTACATGTTCAAACTGTTGCACCTATACTTAATGACAGACCATCTAGGACTGAATCTTCTAATTTTTGGGGAGACTCTTGATGACTGATTCAGTTCCCTTTAGTGCTTTTGAGACTTTCTGGGGTTTTTTCTTGAGTGAAAATTTTTGTAGATTTATATTTTCTAATTATTTCATTTGATTTTTCAGTTTTTTGGCATGATGCTTTCAAAATACTGTATTTCAAGGCTTCAAGGTTTGTAATGAGGTGTCTTTTTTCCTTACATAGATTTTTTTTCTTGATTCATGGTGAGAGAGTTGCACTACTTTTATTAGTTCTTGGAGATAACCACATTTATTTGACTTGCTCTTTTGTGTTTGGTTTTCATTTCATTAATTTCTGCTTTCTCTTCTTATTTCCTTTCTCCTACTTTCTTTAGGTCTGTTATGCTCTTCTTTTCCTGCCATATCAAGTGGATGATTCACTTATTAATTCTCAACATTTCTTCTGGAATCAGAAGATCCATTCAGAGGGGCACCTGGGTGACTCAGTCGGTTAAGCGTCTGACTCTTAATTTTGGCTCAGGTCGTGATCTCACGGCCGTGAGATAGAGCCCTGCATCAGGCTCTGCACTTGGGATTCTCTCTCTGCTCCTCCCCTGCTCACTCCCTCTCTCGAATAAATAAACATTAAAAAAATTTTTTTAAAGATCCATTGAGAGAAGCAGCTTAAAATCAAAACAGATAAGCAATAAGAGCCATGAGGAAGTGGTGAATTGGTCCTGAGGATCCAACATGTTTCCCCTGTAGAAACTCACTGATTCTGAGTGCAGCTAGCAGTAAAGGCAAAGTGATAAAAAAGAGGTAGCTGACAATTACACAAACTGAAAACCAGCACTGACCCAGCTCATTCCCTGATTGTATTACAGTGATCAGCCTTCCATCCTATCAATTAATAGAGAAAAATGTAAATACTCTGTTGGAAGATACCATCATCTGGAAACTGTTCAGTTCTTTTGTACACAATGTCCAGCATACAATCAAAATTGCTAGTAATTTGAAAAGAATTTACCAGACTATGAGTAATAAGGGGGAAAAAAAAGGAGAAGCATACCCAAAGATGATACAAAAAATAAAGGCCTACAGGAATTCCAAAATAACTTTGATTAAAATATTTAAGAAAACATGAGAAAACAGTAATGAAAAGAAAGTAAATAAAATGAAGAATTTCAACAGATAATTAGATGTCATAACAGACCACCAAACTGATTTTCTAGAACTGAAAAAGACCACATCTGATAAGAAAAATCTTTCTTTAAGAGCAGACTCATCATAGCAGAATATGGGATAAATGAGTTAAATACACATCAACAGAAAATAATAGAAAAGAAGATAAATATATGATAGAACTGTGAGATATACTCAAAAGATCTAACATCGCTATAACTGGCATCCCAGGAGAGAGAATGGACAGGCGTTTTCCGAAAACTGAGCTAAGACTTTCACTTCTCAGTAGAATCTAAAAAATCACCGTAGACCAACATTTCTACTGCTACAAATATAAAAATAATACTAAAAAGATAATCCTCTTGATTCATTCTACACTGTAAAAATTACCAAGGTTCTTTTGTAGCAAAGTGAAAACTGGGACCCTATGTTACCTGTTCTCCATGTAGGTGGACCAGCAATTAAAATGGACCATTTGTAGATATTCTAAACATACACATAATATGAAATTTGTTTCCTTTGCCATTGTTTATGCAGGAAAAAGTAACAGAATTCAAATCTTTATTGATTTAGAAAAAGAAGGAAGTGTAGGATGGGGCAGAAGGAAGTAGGAAGGTAAATGTTCAGGTGCTGAACAGAGATGCCCATTTCTATCGAAACAAAGGTCAAATGAGGCCTTGGAAAATATGAATATGGAGATATTTATCTGGTTTCTTGGTCTAGAGCATAAAGTATACAGTGGAGAAAGCAGCTATTCCAGATAGCAGATTCTACATCACTTCAGACAGATGTCCTTACCCAGTGAGACCAAGTTAGTATAATTCTCCAACATCACATCTCTGTACAAATCCCTCTGATCAGAATTTAGGCATTCCCACTCCTCCTGAGAAAAGTCTATGGCAACATCACTGAATGTCAATGGCGCCTGAAATGACAAACCCACATATCATTTGTAACAGTAAAGAAATAAGTTCCCCCACTACTTTCCCCCTTCTCCCCCATGGTCCTCCGTTGAGTTCCTCCTAATCCTCCTATACATGCAAACACATGGTAGCTGTCCTTCTCTGCCTGACTTATTTCGCTCAGCATAGGGAAGGAGGCAAACCACGAGAGACTCTTGAATGCTGAGAACAAACTGAGGACTGATGGGTGGGAGGGGAGGGGACGGGGGTGGGCATGGAGAAGGGCACTTGTGGGGATGAGCACTCAGTGTTATATGAAAACCCAACTTGACAATAAACTGTTAAAAAAAAAAATGTTCAAGATGGAATGACTGAATTGCAGTAAGGGGGCAATATAGAAAAACAAGCTGAGTTACAAGATCATGACATGGTTAGACGGGGGATAAATAAATTAGCTTCTGAAGTAGAGTGCCAACTCAGTCTTGAAGAATCTGTTGGAATACATAAAATTTCTTTAAAAATATAAGAAAACTCAAATATCCATCAACCGAAGAATGAATAGAAAATTCTGATATATCCCAAGAAGAGAATACTAATCAGCGATTAAACGGAATGTACTACTAAGATATGCAACAATATGGATGAATCTGTAAATATGCAGAATGAAATAAGATCGTGAAAGAGCACATGATATATGATTCCATTTAGATAAAATTCTAGAAAATGCAAACTAACCTATAGTGACAGAAAGCAAGACAACAGTTGTCTGGGCATAAAGGGCAAGGTTGGGGGCAGGTAAGAAGGGGCAAATATAAAGGGACATGAGAAAAATTTTATCATTATCTTGATTGTGGTAGGAGTTTCACAGGTATATACATAGTCAAAACTCATTAAATTCCACACTTCAAAAATGAACATTCACTGCCAATTATATTTCAATAAAGCTGCTCTAAAAAGACAAAATATACTTAATTATGTGCCAGTTATATTTCAGAAAGCTGATAAAGTTTCTATCTTAGGAAACAGTTTGTATAAAATTAAGTAATTTTCTCAAGGCACAATATATGTCAGGTTATGTGTCATAAGCATCCCTTTATTTTCACAAGTTAATATTTTCATTTAGTCCCTCTTGAGTCAGATATAATTTTTTTAAAAGTATTAAGGTGTTATTAATATTATTAAAATAATATTAAATGTAAAGTATTATGCTATTATGATATTTAGGTTGGACACAGATCCTAACCTCTTCTCCACTGTTCAATATCATCTATGACATGTAGTTCTAGATGATCTTCCTTTCTACAATCCCTTACTGAATTCCTGTTCCTGAGTTAGAACACACTGACTGGCTCAAGACCAGCAATTTCTCTTCCAATACAAAATGGACCTTACTACCTTATCCAATTCTCAGTGATTCCTTAGCCAGGCCCCTGATGTCCGTCTGTCTGTCTCTCTCTCTCTTGAGAGGGCACCAATGCCATTTCTACCCAAACCTAGAAGCTTTTCAAAGCTGCGGTCTCATCTCCCACCTGAGCCTGAGACCATTCATAACCCAATTCCTTACCTTCCTGGAAAACTAGGAGGAAGTTTTCCCTGTGGTCAAATAGGACCATCATTTCTATCTCATGAAACCACAAACCTGATCAGGGAAGATCAAATATTTCCTTCCAAGTACTTCACTCTTTCACTGCTTTAACACTGCTCTTTAGAGAAGACTGAACACATAAAAGATGAATGAATGGGGGCGCCTGGGTGGCTCAGTCGGTTAAGTCTCCGGCTTCGGCTCAGGTCATGATCTCGCGGTTTGTGGGTTCAGGCCCTGTGGCAGGCTCTGTGCTGACAGCTAGCTCAGAGCCTGGAGCCTGTTTCATATTCTGTGTCTCCCTCCCTCTCTGACCCTCCCCTGCTCATGCTGTGTCTCTCTCTCTCTCTCTTTCAGAAATAAATTTTTTAAAAAACATTAAAAAAAGATGAATGAATGATTTGATGAATAACTGAAAATCAGTTCTAAAAAAAAGGGGGAACTATTTAGGAGGAGGACATCACCCTTCTCTGTAAGGGGAGAAAGCAGGCAATAAGGTCAGAGATACAAGTTTCCTAGATAGGGGGCTTGGGGATAAAGGATGAGAGTTTTATATGAGCTAAAAATCATAGTATTTCATGAGGGAGAGAGACACTTACCTGGGCCATGGTTTTCAAACCACCTGTCTTCCTCAGGTTTCCTCTGTTAGGGAAGCTGAGTTCAGAGAAGCCAGAGCTGGGAGAGGAAAAAGAGGCCTTGAGACCTTGTGTATCTCAGAACTCCAAAAATTATTTCAGGTAAGAGAACCTTTCTTCTTTCTTCCTTATTTATGCTTCCCACTGTTCTTGTCCATGCTCCACCCTCCCAAACACATAAACACATATCAGGGGATATGAGAAGTCCAGACAAACCCAAGCTCTTCTCCATACCTACAGATACAAGCCACACAACAGTGGATACAGAACAGAGGCACTCCTGCACCAGAGTTTGATCTAGACACCTACACTGCCTTACTTTTCATTCTTACCAACCCAACTGGGTTGTCCAGTGATATTGAGTAGATCCTCCCCCATCCAGGCAAAGACCAAGTCATACAACACACACTTCAACAACCTTTATCCTTCATGCCCTTGGGATGGACCTGTACATAAAACCTTTTGCACCAAAGACAGAAAACAGTAGAGACCAACCTGGAAACCTTGACCTCTGTAAAACTGCCTGCCCATGTGAAGTCTTTCCCCTAAGCCAGAACTTTGACTCCTAAGATCCTCTGGGTTAACCAACCTGGATTTCCCTATCAGGATCTCCTTTGCTCGTACAAGTCGTTGCCTGTGCCCATAGCTCCCAACCCACCCAGTACCCACAAGAGGAGTGAATTCACGCTTACTGAAACCACACAGCAACACACAGATTTTTGGAGCCTGATGTGATACGTAGTGTATACACATTAACATTTAATTCTGCAGTGTAGTTATTATCTCAGTTCATCAGATGGAAGTTCAAAGAATTAAAGATATTTCCCTATGTCACAAACAATAAGTAGAAGTGATATGTTTTGAATTACATTTGTATAATTATAAGGCCAAATTTTTTTCCCAACTATTGCTTTTGAAACTCAGATTTTTTGTTCCCTTGTGTAAAACCTAAGAATAGGTAATTAAGACTTCACCTATCAGAAGATTTACTATTTGGAACTATATGGATGGAACTGGAGGGCACCATGCTAAGTGAAATTAGTTAGTTGGAGAAAGACAAATATCATATGACTTTACTCATATGAGGGCATTAAGATACAAACAGATGAACATAGGGAAGGGAAGCAAAACTAATATAAGAACAAGGAGGGGGACAAAACATAAGAGACTTTTAAATATAGAGAACAAACAGGGTTGCTGGAGGGGTTGTGGGAGGGGGGCTGGGCTAAATGGGTGAGGGGCATTAAGGAATCTATTCCTGAAATCATTGTTGCACTGTATGCTAACTTGGATGTAAATTTAAAAAATAAATTATTAAAATAAATAGAGATGAAAAAAGATTTATTGAGATGCTTTTTAAGTAATAAGGTACTAACATTTACAGGTATTCAATTGTTGAATTTCAGAGGTTGATGATATACCACATACAGTAAAGGTTGTGGGGAAAAGAGCATTCTTTTTTCTTCTTTTAATTTGAGAAAGAGAGAGAGAATAAGCATGAGAGAGGAGAAGATACCAAATAATGTGAGACCATTTTAATAATTTAACTTCATTTATGCTATTATTGTCATTTCTTCTTCCTATAGTACAAGCCCCACAAGTGTTATTATTTTTGTTGCTTTAAAAACAGTCTATTTGTTTAGTCATATTATTCTTATACACACACACACACACACACTTTTTGTATATCCTAACTTTTTGTATATCCATGCTTCCATCTGGGATTATTTATAAAAGGGATCTACAGAATAAAACTATAACTACCATTATGTGAGAGGTGAAATAAGGATCACTGTCCTTCTGAGTTCAGAAACAAGGTAAGGTTGTCCATTATTACCAGTTCCATTAAATTTTATACTATAATACCTACCCAATACCATAAAGAAAAAAAAGTGACATGAAAGGTAAGAAGATTGGAAAGAAAGAAGTGAAACGGTCTTTATTTGCAGATAACATGATTTTGTACATTGGAAAAAAATTCAGTTCTACAAACTATTAGGATAAATGAATTCATTAGCAAGATTGTTGAATAAAAGGTCAAAGTATAAAACAATTATATTAAAGCAAAAACTGGAAAATGAAATTTTAAGATCCCAAGAGTTTATGAAAAAACTAAAAACTGCAACACTTAGGAATAAATCTAACAAAAGAGGCATAAGACTTTTAGACTGAAAAGAACAAAACAGTAAGAATTAACAATTAAGCAAATGAAAACATATTCTATGTTCAAGAATTGGAAGACTCAATTTTAACTTTCAGTTCTCTCTAGATTGATCTAATGATTCAATGCAACTCCAACAATATCAGAAGGATTTTTTTTTAAAAGAAAATTAACAAATTTGTTCTGCAATTATATGGAAATGCAAAGAACCTAGAATAGTCAGAGCAATTCTGAAGAACAAAGTTGTCAAAACCACATTACTAGATATCAAGACATGATACAAAGCTACTGTAATTAAAACAGTGATACACAGAATTGACAAAAAGACCAATAGAACAGAGTCCAGCCAAAGACTTGCACATATATAGTCACATTTTTCACAAAAAAAGTCTGACTGCAATTTAAAGCAGAAAGGATAGTTTTTTCAAAAAATGGTGCCTGAGCAATTGAGTATCTGTGTGCAAAAAAATGATTTTGACCCTGATACTACTACATACAGAGATATAAATTCAAGATGGATCATATGCCTAAATTTGAAAAGTGAAACAATAACCCTTCTGGAAGAAGAATAGGAAACTTCGAGATCATGGATGTGCAAAAATTTCCCCTTTTTTGGTTTAATTTCTATTTTTACTTATTTTAGACCTAGCAAAAAGTTCCAGGAGTAGAACAGAGAGTTCTTTTTATCCCTCACCAATGTTAACATCTTACATAGGACAGTAATCAAATCAGGAAATTAACATTGGAACAATACTGGAGACAGCACATCTTATTCAAATATCACCAGTTTGTCACACTAATGTCCTTTTCTTTTCCAGGATCCTATACATGATCCCACATTGCATTTAGCTACTATTTGTCCTTAGTCTCTTCCGATCTCCACAGTCTCCTTACGGTAATAGTTTTCAACTGCTGCCACAACAAACTACCACAGATTTAGCTTACAACAACACATACTTATCATCTCACAATTTCTTTGGACCCAGAGTTTGTACACAGTTTAGCTGGATGCTCTCCTTAGGCTGATCTCATAAATTGCAAACAAGGTGTTGGCTGGGCTGTGTTCTCATTCAGAGGTTCAAATGGGGAAGAATCCACTTCTGAGTTCATTCAGATTGTTTGCAGAATTCATCTCCTCACACCTGTATGGCTGAGGGCCCCAACTTTTTGCTGGCTCTCAAATGCTGGACACCCTCAGGTCCTAGAGGCCACCTGCAGTTTCTGGCAATATGGGCTTCTCCAGCATTGCCATTTATTACATCAAGCCCACAAGGAGAGTCTCTAGCTCTAGTCTGCTATAGTGGAGTCTTACATGACTTAATATAAACCACAGTGACATACTATTACTTTTACCTTATAAAGTAACCTTATCACAGGAGTGACAGCCCCTCACCTTTGCTATTTTCTATTGGTTGAAAGCAAGTCAGACGTTCTGCTTGGACTTCAGGAGTGGGGATTATACAATGGCACAGACACCAGCAGGCAAGAATCGAGTGGTCACCATAAAGTCTGTCTACCACACCTATCTTCATGACCTTTCCATCTTGGGGGAATACCATTTTGTCAATTCCCCCCCCCCCACACTTGGTTTTGCTAATATTTTCATAATTGGAATGAGGTTGCATTTGTTGGCAGTACCAGAATGATGCTTTGTCCTTCTCTTTGAAACATAAGAAAGGGCTCCTGATGTCACTGCATTATTACTGGTGAGGTTACCCTCGAACACTTGATTGAACTCCTTTCTGCTGGGTTTCCCTAATGTAAAGTTACTATCTTTCCCTTTATAGTTAGTAAGGATCTTGGGTAGTGGGAAGTACTTTGACACTATACAAATCCCTTTTCTCCTCAAATTTTCACCCACTAGTTTTAGTATCCAACGGTTGATTGTGTCTCAAACAACTATTACTGTGGTGTCTGCTTAATAGCCATTTTTTATCTCCCTCTTTCCTTTTACATTTAACACCTGGAATTCTACCATAAGGGAGAGCTGTCCCTTCTTCTCCAGGAAAAGATATTTTAAACAGAACAAAAATGCAATAACCATAGAGAAAAAGATTGGTTAAAATTAAGAACTTCTCTTCATTATAAGATATTAAGAAAGCACAGGGCGCCTGGGAGGCTCAGTCGGGTAAGCGTCCGACTTCAGCTCAGGTCATGATCTCATGGTTCATGGGTTCGAGCCCCGCATCGGGCTCTGTGCTGACAGCTAGCTCAGAGCCTGGAGCCTCTTTCAGATTCTGTATCTCCCTCTCTCTCTGACCCTCCCCTGCTCATGCTGTCGCTGTCTCTGTCTCTGTCTCTCTCAGAAATTTAAAAAAAAAAGTGAGTAAAAAGCTCTAGGCTAATGAAAGATATTCTTTCTTTCTCTGCTTCTGTTTGTCTCTGTACACACACACACGCACAAGCATACATGTATGTTTACATATGCACACAAAGGACTTGTATTCAATATATATATAATTCCTACAAATCAATAGGAAAATGGCAAAAAACAGACTAAAAATGGACAAAAGATTTTAATAGATACTTAATAAGAGTATATCAAAATGGACAGTATCATATGAAAAGATATTACATCATCACTTATCAGAAAAATGCAAATTAAAATCACAATGAGATATTACTATGCATATATCAGACAGAACGCAGAATCAGTCCACCAGAATGGACTAAAATTAAAATGATTAACAATATCGAGCGATGGCCAGTTTGAAAAGTACCTATACTTTGCAGTGAAGAGTAAATTAAGTCAATCACTTCCACCCCTAAGTATATGTCCAGGAAAACCAAGAACATATGTCCACACCAAGACTTGTACAAGAGTTTTCACAGAAGGTTTATTCGTAACAGTCCAATATGGAAAACAATCCATCATCATGAGAATGAATAAACAAGTGTGGTATGGTCAAACAAGGGAGCTGTCATAATGTAATCATATTCTGACAAGGCTGCTAGAGTCAGAATGATGTCTCTTCCTATGAACTCCTAAAGCAGATCACCTGAATTTCTCTAGTGGCCTCTCACATCTTCTATCTTACTTATTCCTATTCTGATTTCATTTCCTTACTGCATCGCAAGTAATTTGAGGATAGGATCGATATCTTTTTGTCATTGTATTCAAAGAGTACAAGCATATGGATATATTGTAAATATCTGGTATTTGACTCAAATTTTAAAACTAGAAATTTATCCTTAGGGAATGACCTTAAAAGGATATACAGATCTATGCATAATGATGTTCATTATAGACTAATTCAGTTGGTAATCAAAACTTAGAAATATAATAGCTAACAGTAGGCAACAGGTTAAATAAATTATGGGGAGAAGGGCTTGCTGGCCCTGAGAAGGAGGATCCACCTGCATGACCTCACACACAATTCACAGATATGTCACTATTAGGCAGGACATTTCAGGAGAAGGAAAAGATAGGGTCTCATATCTTTACGATTAAAGTGCACTTTATGAATAGTGAGGAAATACAAACTCACCTGAAATTTAACTTTTAGATGTGTAACAAAAATTCTTTTTGCTTTCAGTATCTTTTTTCTTTTCTTTTCTTTTTTTTTTAAGAAACAGGCAGCACTGGGAAAAGAGAAGGCAATCATGAGACATCAGGATTTTGTTGGCTAGCACAGTAACTTAGAACACAGTAGGACCACACCCTCTCAACCAGTCCCCCACACACAAGCAGATTGGGAGTAGAAAGGATACTGGAACAGTGTTGACTTTCCCAGTATGAGAGAGGCCAGGGTCACTGACATCTCGGCTGTAATCTGTCTGTAATTCACAGCAGGTTCCTGGGGCCAGAGTTCTGGAAATGCCGTGGTTAGGAAACATGTAGCTGACCTCCAGGAGCTTCCAGGGGGGACCCTACTCCTATTCCTGGGACNGAAAGTCGGACGCTTAACCGACTAAGCCACCCAGGCGCCCCATCTGGCTTCCCTCTTTTATCTGCTGCCAGCCCAAAGTGGATTTGAGGACACAGGGCGGAGGATCCGCTGAGCCTAGAGCTGTGTATTCCAATGACAACCCGCACGGCCACACAGCCGTCGGTCACCCATAAGCCATGAAGTTAAATAAGCACAATCGAGTATCTGTCACTAACATGCAGACGCAGGCGCCGTCACGGAGACACGCTGTCACACACACGCATGCACACAGGTCTCCAAGGCACACAAATCTCTATTGCTTGCGCAGACACAGGCCTGAGACTCCTGGGTCTACACGCCCAGTCATCTCCCGGCTTGTCCTCTTCCGGAAAGCCTCTCATCACCTCCGCAGGTTGCCGCCCCGCTCTCATCAGAGACAGTGGAAGCCTCCGCTGATTTTTATCTTCGGATAGGTCCTACTCACCACGTAGGGACCACAGCTGCTTGGACACCAGAATAGAATCCGGGGGTCGAGGGGGATGCGAGCCCGGTGGCTTCTGGGAAATGCAGTCCAGCAAGAACAGCCCAGGAGGCAGGGAGGTGACGGTCCGGCCGCCCGTGCTCGGAGTGCGCAGGCGCAGGCCTGAGCTGGCCCGCGCGGTGGAGGAGCTCAGGTGGTCCTGCGTGGGTGGAGGAGGCGAGTGGGATGTGAGTCCAGGCCGTAGGAGGCAGAGCAAGGGCATGCGGACTCCAGACCCTCGACCCTGCATGCGGGAAGTGGAGGTGGCGGGCTCCTGGGTACGTAGTACCCTGATGCGAGTTCTGTGAGGGAGCCCGGACTTTTCGTCTCTCGCGCCTTAAAGGTGGCACCTACGCCCGGGGTAGAGCTGCGACCACAGGAGGCATTAAGTATGTAATTGTTTTAAAGAAACAATGTGTGTGTAGGTGTGTTTGGGTTTTCATTCTGTGACACTGCGGAACCCACTGTGCGTCTGTAACTGTGTGTGTGTGTGTGTGTGTGTGTGGTTGTGTTTCTGTTTGTGTTTTGTTTCAGACTTTGTTCCTTTGGGTGCGAAAGTGGTTGGTTTTTCAGATTTTAAGGTAGTATAAAATTTATTAAACCTTGTTCGTCCTCACGCTTACGTCTCCACCTCGAAATTCCTCGTGCCCAATAAGTTGTTTCCATTAACGTCGCGTCTGACTTGTGTCCAGGACGCATCCTAGCAGGGCCGACTCGTCCATGAGGCACAGTGGCGAAATGCCTAGGGCCCACACAATACTTTTAGAGGCCCACAAAAAAAAATCTTTTAAAATCAGAATTAAAAATGAACGTTTAGGTCAAAGCGCCCCTATTTCTTCCCATTTTTTAAATAAATACTAAATAAGTATGCATCTCCTATAAGCTATAGCTCCAATGGTGGCTGTAACTGTCCATTGTGAGTGGGTTCTCTCAGACCCGCTAGGTCATAACAGCCCATTTTAGATGAAAGTGGTACACCTGGAGTCAAGTGTGATCAGGACCAGAGTGCACAAGCAAGCTACTTGAGTCTGTAACACATACTCCATTTCATTCACTGTGGTTGCATTAGCACCTCTCCCTCAACCCATGTGTGTATATGGTTTCATGGGGGATCATTTATGACCAGCTGATAGAGGAGAAGGAATCCTGAGTTTGATTCCCATGTGTGTTCATTTAGTATGCAAGCCAGAAATAGATGGGCAGTATACTATCACCCCATTCAGGAGTGGCCCTGAAGGATAGTGACAAGGGAAAATTCTCCCAGTGGAGTAATAAATTAATGGGTCTATCTGGTGATCCACTTTATGTAAAAGGATAAGTGACCTAAAGTTAGAATGTATATAAACTCATGTTCAGTGGTGCATGGATTGTCAATTGGTAAGATATCTGAGAAGAACAGTACTGGAAGACCCAGGAATGGGAGGTCTGGGAAAGAGGGATGTGGAGAGATGTGGTAGTAGGCATGAAGTATATGTAAACAGCTTTGTATGTCATGTTAGTACCCACCAGAGAGCATGCATTGTCAATGACACTAAATCACGTGGACAAAATGATGTGGTCAGTTAATATCATTTAGTCTTTGTCATTATTTTCCTAATTGTGGCATAATGTTGGTAGGGATAGAAGCTACCTGTGGGCCAAACAACATGGGCTTTCATTTACCAAAAATGATGTAACTATTAATGCCACCAAATATTCAACTTACTAGCAACAGAGACAAATTCAGAATCCCAGATATGACACAGTCCCTCAAGGAGACTGGTTGACCATGTATGATGGCAAGGCAGAACTGCTTCCACACTGAACAGGAATTAACACATGTGCTGATTATGGATTTACCTTTCTCATCCACAGGGCTTCAGAGAGCACTAGCATATGAAGGCTTTCAAAGCTTTTGACCATTGTCATGGATCCCAATAACATTCCATCCAACCAGGAACCTATTTTAGTCTAAAGGAGATGCAGGAGTTGGCTCACGACCATAGGTTACACTGTACTGTATATTATTACCAACAAAATGTTGCCAACCTGATAAAGCACCAAAAGGCCCTTTGAAGACACAGCTAAAATGCCAGGTTGGAGGACATACTTTGTAAGGATGGAGTGCCATCCTCCAGGATACAGGAATCGTTTGAATAAAAATTAAGTGAAAAATATAAATTTATAGATTCAAGAAGTTCAGTGAACTCTAAGAAGGATAAATAAAAAAGAAAACTACAGGGAGGCATAACATAAAACTGTCTTAAAGCAACTATAAAGAGAGATTTGGGAAAGAAGATGTATAAATGACAGAAATGATTGCTGACTTGTCATTAAGGACTTGAAAGACCAAGAAGACCATTGAATAACATAATTAAAGGGCTGAAAGAAAGGAAATAAGAAAGAATAACCACAAAATATTCATCCAGTAAAAAAAAATCCTTCNAGACTCTGAAACAGGCTCCAGGCTCTGAGCTGGCAGTCAGCACAGAGCCCGACGCGGGGCTTGAACCCATGAACCGCGAGATCATGACCTAAGCAAAAGTCGGACGCTTAACCGACTAAGCCACCCAGGCGCCCTGAAATGAAGATACTTTTAGATTAAAAAGAAAAGTTAAGAGAATTTATCATCAGAAGACCTTAACTACAAAGAATCCTAAAGGAATTTCTGCAGGCTGAAGGGAAAGATATCAAATGAAAAGATTTTTAGGAAGAAAAGAAGTGTGCACAAAATAGTAAATATATGGCCTATCTTTTTCTTTCCCAGTGTCTTTAAAACATGTGGCTGTTAAAACTATAGCATTTTGTTGTGTAATTTAAAGCATATGTAAATATAACATGTAATAAGTTCAATATAAAGCATAAAAGTAAATGGAACATTACAGGTGCAGCTACGATGGACTAAGTCCACTACGGTCTATATTCCCCATGGATTACAACAAAAAACTCAAAAAAATACAGAGCAACTACCTGAGGACTTTGAAAAGCAAATAATAGTGGCAGATTAAGGAGGGAAGTCAAAACTTCAAGACCAATTAGTGTGGCATGATGAATCATCATCATCATTATTATTATTATTTCCTTCTTTCTTTTATCTCCTAGCTTAAACTAATGGTTGGCAAACTGGGAAACGCCTTGGGAACAGAGAGGTAAAAATTAGGAGAGAAACTTATCTTTTGACCAGAGCACTAGAAAAGAGGGTTCCTGTGTCCCTGAGAGAGAGAGAGAGAGAGAGAGAGAGAGTGTGTGTGTGTGTGTGTGTGTGTTTAAAATCCCCTTTTTTCTCCCCTCCCACCTTTCCTGGTGCAAAAGGCCAATACCAGTGGTGGAACTGTACTAACTCAGTGCATTTGAAATCCTGAGTTAAAACCCATTTCTGTAGACATAGGAACTGAGAAAAGAGCTTTTGTTATGTAGAGTGTGGAAAGGAATGGTCATTATATATTTCACTTTCTTTCACCAATGTAACCCATTGGTGTTTTCGTAGTACAGAAATATGTGATAGGGTGTGAGGCTAAAAGTCTAAGAATCTAGTCTTTTAGGTCAAAGAAATTTGAAAGAAGTCCCTTAGGATCCAGAGTCCAAGAAGAGATTTAGAAGACATTGCTAAAAGAAGGAGATACTTTAGTTCTGTGGATGAACTGATAAAATTTTGAGAGTCACCCGTAAGCTGCACATTCACAGAGTATACCCAAAGAAGTATAGAAACTCTTGAGTTGCTTAGAACTCAAGTAATTCCTAAGTGGTTCAGTGAATGACAGACCCAAACAGTATATTCAAGGCTTTGGAATCAACACATACAGAAAGTGTAGCAGAATTTGTGATTTGAACCTAATCCAATTGATTGCCTGCTAAAACAAAGAAAAAAATCAGTATACTCCAGAGATTTTAATAGGAACCACAGTCTCTTAATGTTACATTAAAAATGTCCAAAATTACTTGATAAACAAAACCCAGGAATATCTGATCAACTTCAAGGGAAAAGACTAGAGATGCCAACCCTTAAATGTTCCAGATGTTTGAACGGAAATATAAAAGTTCTCAGGAGAGAAATAGAAATTATAAAAACAACCAAATTGAAATTTTAGAACTTTAAAATACAATAACAAATTTAAAAATTCAACCAAGGAGCATAATGGCAGATAGACATGACAGAGGCAGCTCAATAAACTTTAAAAGTGATCAGTAGAAAGTATCCAATCTCAAGTCGTAAAAAAAAAAAAAAAAAACTAGGAAAAAAAAACCCAACTGAGCCACAGTGACCTTTTTGGACCAATATAAAAAAGAAACACCTAATGTTTGTGTTGTTGGAATTCCCAAAGGAAAGAAGAAAGAGGTATATAAGATAAATTTTGGAGAAAGAAAACTTCCCCAGATTTTCAGATTCAGTAAGTTCAATAAAACCCAAGCCTGTTAAAATCAAAGAAAATTACCAGACCTATCATAGTTAAACTATAAGATTTTAGAATGCTTAAAAGCTGGGGCACCTGGATGGCTCAGTTGGTTAAACGTCCAACTTCGGGTCAGGTCATGATCTCATGGTTTGTGGGTTCCAGCTGCGCATCGGAGGCTGTGCTGACAGCTCAGAGCCTGGAGACTGGTTTAGATTCTGTGTCTCCTCTGTCTCTGACCCTCCCCTGCTCACACTGTCTCTCTATCTATCTCAGAAATAAATGAAAAACATTTTTAAAAATGCTTAAAAGCACGTAGAAAGAATTGCACATTATAAATAAGAGAACAATGTTTCGCATCATTGCATACTTCCGATTAGAAACTATGTATGTGAGAAGACAGTAGAACAACATTTTAAATGTGCTGAAAGAAATGAATTGTCAATCCAGAATTCTATATTCAGGGGAAAAAATTCAAATGTGAAGACAAAATGATGAAGGAAAACTAAGAATTCATCACCAGCAGATATACCCTAAAAGAAATGCAGATAAGAAATTATACCAAATGAAAAATCTCAGGAAGGAGAGCAAAGCAACAGAAATGGTAAATATTTAAGTAAATATGATATTTCTCCATTTAAGTTCTTTAAAATATGCCTGTTGGTTGAATTAAAAAATCACAGTATCTGGTACAATTTTTTAAAATAATTAAAAAGAAAATTTATTTTAGAGAGAGAGCATGAGTGGGGGAGAAGGACAGAGGCAGAGAGAGAGGATCCCAAGCAGGCTCCGTGCTCAGTTTGGAGCCCAGTGTGGGGATCAATCCCATGATCCTGGGTCATGACCCAAGCTGAAACCAAGAATTGGATGCTCAACTGACTGAGCCACCCAGATGTCCCCTGGTATGATTTTTCAATGTGGGTACATATAATATATATGGCCATTGTAAAGAGAGATGACCGAAAGACCTGAACAGTTGTAAGGTTTCCATGTTTTATATCAAGTCATAAAATAAATTACTCAAAGGAGAGAGAGTAAAGTTTACACACACACATACACACACACACATGCACATACACACACAGTTTGTGATTATTTATTTCCCAGACCAACACTAAAACAAGTGAACAAAAAAATGTTAAAAAAAAAACAAACTAAAAAGATAATATATAAATAAAAATGGAATACTCAAAAAATATGTGAACAATGCAAAAGAAGACAGAAAACGTGGAGCATAAGAACAGAAAAGGACAAACAGAAAATAATAAAATGATAACCCAACCAAACCATATCAATAAAGTCTGCATATACTGAGTAAAAGCAAAGTTTGTCATATTGTTTATAAAACTATGACCCACCTGTGCTGTTTTCAGAAAAATCGCTTTAAGGGGAGCAAAGATGGCAGCATAGCAAGAGGAACCTAGGCTTGCTTCTCCCTCAAACATAGCTAGATGTTTGAGGGGTCTGTGATAACTACAAATCACTCTGAAAACCTGGGGTGCCTGGATGGCCCAGTCAGTTTAGTGTTAGGCTTAAGTCATGGTCTCATGGTTTGTGAGATCTGTGCTGATAACACAGAGCCTGCTTGAGATTCTCTCTCTCTCTCTCTCTCTCTCTCTCTCTCAAAATTAATAAACTTTAAAAAAATCATTCTGAAAACCCAAGAGGTCAATCTGAGGACTGATAGAACAAACTGCACAACTAGGGGCAAAGAAGAGACCACATCAAAGAAGGCAGGGAGTGTGGAGTTGTGGTTGGGGGTGGGGATTGGGTCATGGGTGCTGTGGAGGGGAAGGAGCCCTGGCTGCAGAGGAAGGTGAAAGTGGAACGCACAAAGATATGCATGAAGAGCCAACAAAGTCATTGGCTTGGAAAATTGGAGGGGATGATTTTCCTGAGTTTTTGCAACCAGCAGGGCTCAAAGACTGGAATTCTAGAGGTCTGTGGCTAGAATTCTAGGCTGGGATGGAGACCTGAGGGCATTGCCCTACTCCTGGAGAAAAGGCAGACGAGCAACCCCAGGGCTATCTGAGGATCACCTAAGGCTCATGGGAGAGACTGTTCCCTCTCCTTGGAGTGCATCTGTGAGAGGTGGCATTGCCTCTCCAGGGACAAAGAGCCAGTGGGTGGCATTTCCCTCCCCCACCCCTCAGCATAGGTGCAGAGACAGCTGCTGAGGATGGCTAACATGGACACTGGCTGTTTAGCCTGCTTTGCTCCAAATCCCATAGCCCTGTACTCTGGCGTGACTGACCTTCTGAGTCAAACCTGCATCAGTCCCAGCCTGGTGAGAACCTCTCCTAGAAGACCAGTTCAGGTCCCTGCCACACCAGGTCCCTAAAGATTGGAGTTATAAAAGTCAACAGGCCTGGGGCGCCTAGCTGGCTCAGTTGGTTAAGCATCTGAGTCTTGATTTTGGCTCAGGTCATGATCTCGTAGTTCATGGGTTCCAGCCCTGACAGCATGGAGCCTGCTTGGGATTCTCCCTCTCCCTCTCTCTCTCTGCCCCTCCACTGAGCTCTTGCTCTCTCTTAATATAAGTAAATAAACTTAATTAAAAAAAAAAAAAGCAGGCTTGGCTGGGATGGAGCCCAAAGTGTATTGCGCTGCCTCAGGCAAGGCAAGCAACCCAGATACAGTGTGAAAACAGCGATCTGAAAAATGCCTAGGATTCAAAAGGGGGAGAATATTTGTTCAGGGAGGGCTTCCTTGAGAGCAGCAAGCACAGACATCCTTCTCCAGACACAAAGGAGCTGGCTGGTGCCATTTTCCTCCCCTGCATAAACAAACCAGTAAACAGCAAAGCACCAACACTGGCTGCCTAACCTGCTTAAGTGAAGTCCTGCCCCTCTGCGCTCTGCTGGTACTGCTTTTCTACAGCAAGTGTGCCTTAGGGCCAGCCCAGTGGGTCCCTTCTCAGACCAGCACAAGCCCCTGCACACACCATGTTTACTGACCATAGGGTTTTGCAAAATTTCAGTTCTAGTGGAAATAACATCAGGTATCATTTAACAAGCAGATGAGAGCGTACCTAGTTGAAACTCACCACACTCTGGCCAAGGTCCAAACAGTCCCCCCTGTAAGCAAGCAGACCTTTGCAGACGACTAACTGAGGGAGTGGCCAAAACACAGTAGAGCAGTGCAGGCAGTATACACCAGAGACTTCCTGAAGTGCAGGACCTGGAAATTATATGACCTCTTCTTCATAAAGTCATTATTCTCAGGAGCAGGAAACATAGCAGGATTTTCTAACACAAGGAAGAAGACAGAGACCTCGACAAAATGCCAAGATGGAGGAATTCATACCAAAAGAAAGAATAAGAAAAGGTCATAGCCGGAGATCTATCAAAACAGATACAAGTAATATGCCTGACACAGATTTTAAAACAAGCATAAGGATACTTGCTTGGCTTGAGAGGATCATGGAAAACATCAGGTACACCCTTAATGCTGCTGGGAGCCGCACCGGCCTCTCTGGATGGCAGTCACAGCAAGGAAATGGCAGTGTTTGCACAGCTCCTGCCATGAGAAACGAAAACTGGTATCTCTTTCTGCTACTACTGGCTCATGTTGGAAATGAGCCTGTTGGTATTGACCAGGCCTCACAATATTCCATATCAGACCCATATTCTGAACACAGATACCTCATAAGGAAATGTATATTCCTGCCTTTAGATGAAAGCACTGTGGATGACTGTCAAAATGCTCTTCCTATGGGCCTTGCAGATCCAAGACTTAGATAATAAAGGGGGTTAAAAACACAAGAGTTACAATTGAGCCTAGCCCCGAGACAAAGAACCTAATTTAAAGTTATGGTACAGATAAGGGCAGAACATAAGTTACTACATATATCTTTGCTAATTGGTGATGCATAGCAGTCCCTTCCTCAAGGCCTGCATTCCACAAACACCCTCCCTTACACTGGCAGCTGGGATGAGGATAGATAAGAGTAGCTAAAACATAAACCCAGATGCAAAGACTGACACATTCAGGGCCCCCATGGTGCTTGCACATTCAGCATCAAGGAAAAGGTTCGCTCAAGCAACTTAGGAACAAGCCTAATATTCTTCCTCTTGTGGTTAAAAATTGTCTAAAGGCCTACCCATGCAAAATAAGATAAGTTTGTTAGTATCTTAATCTGGGGGACTGACGTCAAGAATATGGGGAGGTTCTGCAAGAATACTTTTGTAAAGCCTGTTTCTGTACACCTTCTGCTGATCAAAGCATCCTATTACAAACAATTAGCCCCTGTAACAATTCTGTCTTCTGATGTCATGTTATTGTTGAACCTTTAAATAAAGACCCCAAAACTGACAGGACAGAGATGCCTGCCTGGTGATCAGAAAGAATCTCGGGGCTCTCTCACTCAGTCACCGACACCGTCCTTCCTTCAGGGACCCCTGGACCTGCTGGAGCTGGCCTCCGGCACCTTCCTGCAGAGATTAAAGAGCTAAAAAACAATTAGGCAGAGGAGTGCCTGGGTGGCTCAATAGATTAAACATCTGACTCTTGGTTTTAGCTCAAGTTATGATCTCATGGTTCATGAGTTCAGGCCCTGTGTTGAGCTCCACACTGACAGCGCAGAGCCTACTTGGGATTCTCTCTCTCCCTTTCTCTCTGTCCCTCCCCCACTCATGGTCTTTCTCTCTCCTTCTCAAAATAAATAAATAAACATTAAAAACCCAGGCAGAAATGAAAAAATGCAATAACTGAGATTTGAAACCAGCTGAATATACTGACCACTAGGATGGAAGACGCTGAAGAACAAGTAAGTGATATAGAAGATAGAATTATGGAAAATAACGAAGCTGAACAGAAGAGAGAAAGAAGAATGATGGCTCATGAGAGTAGACATAGAACTCAATGACTCCACCAAACATAATAGCACTCACAGGAGTCCCAGAAGAAGAAGAAAAGAGAAAGGGGACAGCAGGTTTATTTGAGGATATTATAGCTGAAAAAATTCCCTAATCTCAGGAAAGAAACAGACATACTAATACAGGAGGCTTAGAGAACTCCCATCAAAATCAACAAAAACAGGCCAACACCAAGACATATGGTAGTTAAATTCGCAAAATATAGTAATAAAGAAAAAATCCTAAAAGCAGCAAGACAAAAGAAGTCCCTAACGTATAAGCAAAGACCCACAAGACTAGCAACAGATCTCTTCACAGAAACTTGGCAAGCCAGAAGGAAGTGGCATGATATATTCAACATGCTGAATGGGAAAAATCTACTGCCAAGAATACTCTATCCATCAAGGCTATCATTCAGAATAGAAGGAGAGATAAAAAAAATTTCCCAAACAAAAACTAAAGGAGTTTAGTAAACCAGCCCTGCAAGAAATACTAAAGGGGACTCTTTGAGTGGGAAGGGAAGACCCAAAATGACAAATACTAGAAAGGAATAGAGAAAATCTCCAGAAACAATGACAAAACAAGAAATAAAATGGCACTAAATACATATCTATCAATAATTACTCTGAATGTAAATGGACTAAACACTCCAATCAAAAGACAGAGTATTAGAAGATAAAAAACATAAAACAAAAACAAGAGCCATCTATATGCTTCCCATAAGAGACTCATTTTAGACCTAAAGACATTTGCAGATTGAAAGTGAGGAAATGGGGAAATATTTATCATGCAAATGGTTGTCATTAGAAAGCTAGAGTACCAACACTTCTATCAGACAAACTAGATTTTAAGCCAAAGACTGTAATAAGAGATGAAGAAGGGTGCTAGCTATATCATAATAAAGGAGACAGTCAAACAAGATCTAACAATTGTAAGTATTTATGCCCGCAACTTGGAAGCACCCAGATAAATAAAGCAATAATAAACATAAAGGTACTGATTAATAATAATACAATAATAGTAGGGGCCTTTAACGCCCCACTTACATCAATGGACAGATCATCTGAGCATAAAATCAGGAAACAATGGCTTTGAATGACACGCTGGATCAGATGGGGCAGAAGACATGAATAGGCATTTTTCCAAAGAAATCATACAGATTGGTTAACAGACACATGAAAAAATGCTCAACATCACTCATCAGGGAAACACAAATCAAAACTGTAATGAGATATCATCTGACACCAGTAAGAATGGCTAAAATTAACAATACAGGAAACAATAGGTGTTGATGATGATGTGAAGAAAGGGGAACCCTCTTACACTGTTGGTGGGAATGCAAACTGGTGCAGGCACTTTGGAAAACAGTATGAAGTTTCCTCAAAAAGTTAAAAGTTGAACTACCCTCTGACCCAGTAATTGCACTACTAGATATTTACTCAAAGGATACAAAAATACTGATTCAAAGGGATACATGCACCCTGATGTTTATAGCAGCATTCAGCATTATCAATAATAACCAAATTATGGAAAGACCCCAAATATCCATGGATTGATGAGTGGATAAGGAAGATGTGGGAAACACACACACACACACACACGCACACACACACACACACACACACACGAATATTACTCAGCTAGAAAAAAGAATGAAATCTTGCCATTTGTAATGACATGGATGGAGCTAGAGAATATGCTAAGCAAAATAAGTCAATCAGAGAAAGCCAAATACCGTATGATTTCCCTCATATGTGGAATTTAAGAAACAAAACAGATGAACATAGAGGGGAAAAGATGGAGGAAAACTAGAATACAAACTTCTGACTATAGAGAACAAACTGAGGGTTACTGGAGTGTAGTCGGTAGGGGATGGATTAAATGAGTGATGGGTATTAAGGCAGGCACTTGTGATGAGCACTGAGTGTTGTATATATGTGATGAATCACTAAGTTCTACACCTAAAACTAATATTACACTGTATGTTAACCATCTCTAATTTATTTTTTTAAGTTTTAAAAATATTTATTGATTTTTGAGAGAGAGAGAGAAAGCGCAAGCAGGGGAGGGGCAGAGAGAGAGAGAGACCCAGAATCGGAAGCAGGCTCCAGGCTCTAAGCCGTCAGCACAGAGCCTGTCATGGGGCTCGAACTTACAAGCTATGTGATTGTTACCTGAACCGAAGTCATAAGCTTAACCAACTGAGCCACCCAGGTGCCCCTAACCAACTGGAATTTAAATAAAAACTTGGAGAAAAAGAAAAATCACTTTATTTTTATTAAAAATTTTTCTTAAAAAATTGTTAAATGTTTTATTTATTTCTGAGAGAGAGAGAGACAGCATGAGCAGGGGAGGGTCAAAGAGAGAGGGAGATACAGAATCTGAAACAGGCTCCAGGCTTTGAGCTGGCTGTCAGCACAGAGCCTGACGCAGGGTTCGAACCCACAAACTGTGAGATCATGACCTGAGCCGAAGTCAGACGCTTAACCGACTGAGCCACCCAGGCGCCCCTAAAAGTTTTTCTTTAACATTTTTTCATTTTTGAGAAACACAGAGACACAGCGTGAGTGGGGGAGGGACAGGGAGAGACGGAAACATAGAATCTGAAGCAGGCTCCAGGTTCTGAGCTGTCAGCACAGAGCCCAACGCAGGGCTGAGCTGAAGTCGGATGCTTAACTGACTGAGCCACCCAGTTGCGCTAAGAAAAATCACTTTAAATATAATGATATAGAGAAATTGAAAACAAAAATTTCAATTTAAAAATTTTTTAAATGATTTTAANAACTTGAAAATAAATTATTTGTAAAAAAAAAAAAAAAGGGAAATGCTGTTTGGGACAACATGGATGGATCTATAGGGCATTATGCTGAGTGAGATAGGTCAGAGAAAGACAATACTGTATGATATATGTGGAATCTAAAAAAGGCAAATTCATAAAAGCAGAGAATAGAAGGATAGTTACCAGGCGCTGGGGGTGGTGGAGGAATTGGGGGTATGCTATTTGAATATACAAATTTGGAAACAGTAGATGGAGAAATTCTGTAGAGCTAATGCAAAGAGTAGTGATTATAGTTAACAATACTGTATTACAAACTTCAAAGTTGCTTAGATCTTAATTGTTTTCATCACAAAAAAGAAATGATTAAAGAAGGTTACAAGTGTTAGCAAGGCGGTAATCATATTGCAAATATGTAAATGTATCAAATCAACGTGTTGTACACCTTACACATGTACGTCAATTATATTTCAATTAAATAGAGCAAAAGTTATATGATTCCTTAATTTGAATTCAAAGATTTTTTTT
>NW_027533260.1:6126439-6129993 GCF_008692635.1 Crocuta crocuta | reverse complement strand
ATTTTCTCCCATTCCTTTCCAATGCAAGAAAAAATTCCTAAAGGCTTTCCTAAAACGAAGGAAAAGCGGAAAATTTTGCTGCTTCTGTTCCATATCCTGTTGGACGGCTGCATCTCCTTTTTAATGGTTTCTTGGTCACAGGTGAATCCAGGTCCATGTAATAAAGGTTTGCTGAGTGCAGCTCAGAGCTTCCCTTTTATGATCTCTATGTTTACCTAACCCATAGCATGCCTTTATAAATATTATCCTTTTGTTTCTCATATTTCCAACACTGTCACATATGATAGGGACAAGTGAGGGGAAAATTAGGTCAACAAAGTTCCACAAACACCCAGGGGCTTATTTAGACTCCACCTGCTAATTCAAAAGGAAATTGCAAGCAGGCGGGAAGCTCAGCCCTACAGAGGATTCTGGGATGTGTAGTCCACACGCTTTCTGGGACGGGGCACTTCCGCTCCGGGAAAGCGCCGGTGTATTTCCTCCGCTCGAGAAATAAGAGAGCATAAAACAGTGCTCTGCATTTTCGGAGGCATTTCCGCTACCGGAGGACAAGAATGCGAAGCCCTTTCCTTTCGTGGACTCTGGGACTTGGATTCAGGTCGTGGGTCTCGGAGCCGGCTTTCCCGTCCCACGCGGAGGCCGGACAGGGGCCCGGGTTGCCCTCGGGGATGCTGGGAAATGTAGTCCAGGAGCTCCGCGTTGTTGGAGGTATTTCCGCTGCGGGTGGTTAAGATCGCGGCCTTCCTTTCTCTCCGGGAGGTGAGTGATGCTCGCGACCCCGCGACCTCTTTTAACTTTTTGATCTGGTAGTGGAATCAGCCGTGCCAGGTCCTGGGTCATGGGGGAGGAAAAGCCTCGGCCGGCGGCAGAGAGCAAGGTTGAGGGACGGGGACAGCCGCCAGCCTTCCCGTCCCCTCGCCCTAGCCTGTGCTTTGGGGCGGTTCGCGGGTCCCCCCACCCCGGCTTGGAGGCGGACCTAGATTCGCAGGGTTTGAGAGTCTCCCAGCTCCGCGCTGCCCAGCTCACCTTCCGCACTCTCCTCGAACTTAATCTTTCTGTGCCTCAGTTTCCTTTTCTGCAAACGGGGATATGACGAATACTTACCTTACACATTTGTTTTGAGAATTAATGGAATAGTACAAGTAACATGTTTAAAGCAGTTCAGCCGTGTGGCAAGGTGTTCTCTGTGAATATAAGCTCTGTAATAGTGATCAGAAAAGTTATGTCTCTGGAAGATATTCGAAGTGCCCCTGGCTCTTTCTGATCCGTACAGGAAAGGAGACTGTGCCAGGACTACTTGTGACTCGTTTCTTAAGAAAGTGTGTCACCCACAGATTATCTTCTGCGGTTTTCTCCAGGGCCACAGAGAAGATTGTAGTATCTCAGCCTCCTTTCTTTCCGCTTTCCTGATTTCTGGAAGAGGGTTCCTGGCCACAAAGCCCCACCGTGACAGAGCTTAACATTCGTCTTCTTTTTCTGGGTGGTAGAAGATAACTTCATTCATTAGCAAATGTTTCCGTTACAAAGGTGTTCAGTTAAACAGTCGGGAAAACACGTAGACTATGTACAGGGCATGAGTTAAACGCTGGCAATGGTTAAACGCTGAGTGGTAAGTCTCATCCTGAGGGCTTTATAAAAATTAACATTCAGTTTTCACAAAGCCCTTATGAAGTGAATACTGTTATTACCTCTGTTTTACAGCTGAGGAAATGGAGGCAGAGGAGCATAAGTGACTTGTCCTGTGTCACACTTCTAGTAGGAACAGTGGTATTTGAGTCCAAGGTGTGTTCCTTGTGTCTGTGGATGGATCTCCTTGATCCCAAAGTTGAAAGACCCTAAGTTGGAATTAGGACACGAAATAGAAAAATAGTCCATAAATATTTAACCATAGGAAATTGGCGGCAGAAGAGTCATTCGGGATCAAGTTGTAGAAGTACGTTGGAATTTTATTGCAGAGAAATTTGAAAGTAGTGTTTGTGAGTTTGGACTCCTTTATAAAATTCTGGAAGCATTCTCATTTAGTTCTGTTTCAGACAGTATTTGTAATTCATGTTCTCCTTATAGGAGAGATTCACACTCTCCTAGGTGGCTCAGTTGGTTAAGCATCTGACTTTGGTTCTGGTCATGACCTCACAGTTGGTGGGTTCAGGCTCCACCTCCGGCTCTCTGCTGACAGCAGGGAGCCTGCTTCAGATTTTCTGTCCCCCTCTCTCTCTGCCCCTCCCCTGCTCATTCTCTCTCTCTCAAAATGAATAAATAAACTTAAAAAAAAAAGAAGAAGAATAAATAAACTTAAAAAGAAGAAGAAAATATGAACACTTATTGTAGGGAATTCAGAAAATATAGAATATATAAAACATTAAGAATAACTCATAAAGGGGCGCCTGGGTGCCTCAGTCGGTTAAATGTCCGACTTCGGCTCAGGTCATGATCTCGCGGTTTGTGGGTTCGGGCCCTGTGGCGGGCTCTGTGCTGACAGCTCAGACCCTGGAGCCTTCTTCAGATTCTGTTACTCCCTCTCTCTCTGACTCTCCCCTGCTCACGCTGTCTCTCTCTCTCTCTCTCTCTCTCTTTCTCTCTCAGAAATTTAAAAAAAAAAAAGATAATCTATATCCACATGCATTGTCTTTTATCTCACTTGGGGTGGGCTGTAGAATACACCGACTTTCTCAGAGTATGCAGAAGTTGACGTACACTTTTGCATAATATGTCATGATCTAAAATGAATTTCCTTAGAAACAAATCAGTGTTACTGTTTTGGTTTTTGTTTACTGCATGGAGATCATAATGGGGATGATTAGAATAGCTAACATTTGTTGGGCACCTCTGATGACTTGGAGAATTTCTAATGCTTTGCATGCGCTAACCCATTTATTTTTCACAACAAGCCATCATTATGATTCACATTTTAATGATGAAGAGACAGGCAGAGACAGTGGAATAAATGACCTGGTGGCACAGTCGGCAGGAAACAGAACCAGGGTCACACTTCAGCAGCGAGGTTTGAAACCCAGCTCTGGCACTCTGTGACTGGATAACGCTGGGCACTTTATTTAACTTCCCTGTGCCTCACTTTTCTTACCAGTCCATTAGGGACAGCAGTACCTTCCTCCTAAAGCTTTTGTGAAGATTAAAAGAGCTATCTGTGTGGGGACCCTCGGGGGCTCAGTTGGTTTAGCGTCAGACTCTTGATTTTGGGTCATATCATGACCCTAGTGTTGTGGGATCGAGCCCTGTGTTGGCCTCTGTGCTGAGTGTGAAGCCTGCTTGAGATTCTGTCTCTCTCCCTCTCTCCTGCTTGTTCTCTCTCATGCTCTTTCTCTCTAAAATTAAAAGAAAGGGGGCGCCTGTGTGGTTCAGTCAGTTGAGCATCTGACTTCAACTCAGGTCATGATCTCATGGTTGTTGAGTTCGAGCCCCACATCAGGCTTTGAGTTGATAGGGTAGAGCCTGCTTTACATTCTCTGTCTCCCTCTCTCTCTGCCCCTCCCCTGCTAAAGTTCTCTCTCTCTCTCTCTCTCCCCCCCAAATAAACATTAAAACATTTTTGGGGC
>NW_027533260.1:6053663-6126335 GCF_008692635.1 Crocuta crocuta | reverse complement strand
GTGCCTGAGTGGCTTAGTCGGTTAAGCGTCCGACTTTCGCTTAGGTCATGATCTCGCGGTTCGTGGGTTCGAGCCCCGCGTCGGGCTCTGTGCTGACTGCCAGCTCAGAGCCTGGAGCCTGTTTCAGTCTGTGACTCCCTCTCTCTCTGACCCTCCCCTGCTCACGCTGTCTCTCTCTTTCCTAGAAATAAATAAAACATTTAAAAAAAAACATTAAAACATTTTTTTAATTAAAAACTTAAAAGAGCTATGCTATTAAAGTGCTTGAAATAGTGCTTGGCATATTGTAAATCCTCCATGTGTTACAAACTCGAGTTGTCTTTTCCTATTATAAATGACTATACAGCATGGGAAATGCAGCCAGTGATTGAAAGGGCAAAAGGAGATTTTAAGATATTCTTTTTTTCCACGCACCTTCTGCTTTCATTACTTCAGTTCTATCATTCAGTTGAACAGAAATGGTTAGTTTCTCTAATAACCATTGGTTAAACTTCCAACTAACACTCAGCTGCTGTCTTTTGAACTAGAGAGTCCCTGGGGGATGGTTATATGTTGTTTTAGAAAGGTTCAAGTCTACACTATCCAATATGGCAGCCATCAGGCCCATGGGACAGTTGAGCGCTTGAAATATGTCTACTGAGATGTGCTGTTAAATGCAAGACACAACATGCATTTCAAAGACTAGTATGAAAACAAGAACATAAAACGTTGGAATCAGGAACTCATACTGATTGCAGGTTCAAGTGGTAATATTTTGGATATATTGGGTTAAATAAAACATACTGTTGAAATTAAGCCCATTTGTTTCTTATATTTTTTAACGTGGCTGCTAGAAACATTTAAATTACACAAGGGGGTTCCCCCGGTGGCTCAGTTGGTTAAACATCTTGATTTCAGCCCAGGTCATGATCCCACAGTTTGTGAGTTCAGGCCCCAGGAACCTGCTTGGGATTCTGGCTCCGTCTCTCTGCCTCTCCCCTGCTCTCTCTCGCTCGCTCTCAAAAATAAATAAATAAATGTTAAAAAAAATTTTTTTTAATCAATTGCACAAGGAGCTTGGATTCTGTTTTTGTTGGGCGGCACTGATTTCAATAGAACCTCCATTTTCACTCTGGGGTTTGCCTGCAGGGGCTTCTTACAACGGAGAGAAGCAGGGTTTGGGAATCACGAGGCCCGCGTGCCAGGTCTCACCCTGCCCTTGACTTTCTGGGTGCCCTTGGACAGTACAGTGGTTCTCAAACTTTGGTCCTAGCAAAATCACATTCGGGAACTCGATGCTGTTCTGGTCACTCCCTGTTCACACGGTGTAGGAAGGAGAGTCCTCATCCCAAGTAGGGTGAGCTGGCTGAATGCGTGACACGTGACACCGGGCAGGCGAGATGGGCGGCAGCTTTCCCCGCAGCCTTGGGGGGAGGGACACTGCGTGCCCTGCAGGGCCATATGGGGTGGCGCTCAGGAACGGAGCGGACCAGCAGGGGCCGTGGTAGGTGGGTTTCGTAGTGACGAGGTACGGTGACCCTGGGCTCCCACAGGAGGACGTGTCCAGCCTGTCTGGATGAGTTCGCAGGCTGGCAGGGAGGTGAGACCTGTTGGGTTGGGGGCTGAGTGGGGGGCAGTTGGTAGGCAGAGTTGTCTCAGGTCTAAAGTTATGAAGGTGATTGAGTGGCAACACGGGGAGGTCAATGCCACCGAGAAAGAAGGTTTTTAATTCAGTTCTGCCAGAAACAAGAGACACAACCTGTGACATGGGACCACATGAAGCTTGTCACATGCAGGGTCGGGAAGCAGAGAGGGACTGGGCTGTGCCTTTATTATTTTATTTTATGTTTTTAATTTTTTATTTCTGAGAGAGAGAGAGAGAGAGAGAGCGTGAGCAGGGGAGGGTCAAAGAGAGAGGGAGACACAGAATCTGAAAGCAGCCTCCAGGCTCTGAGGTGGCTGTCAGCACAGAGCCCGATGCGGGGCTCGAACCCATGAACCGTGAGATCATGACCTGAGCCAAAGTCGGATGCTTAACTGACGTCCAGGCAGCCCATGGAATTTCCGGCCCTACAATTCAGTTGCACACTGGAGTTTGAGAACCACTGCATGTGGGACAAGGGCCTGGGCCTGTGCGCCCCGGTGCCTGGGTTCTTCAGTGCCTGGTGCAGTGTCCTGGCTGGACAGTGAAACTGTGGCCTGGACAGTGGGCGGGGGTAGAAATGCACCTGTCAGCCATCCCCGCCCCAGACCTAGTTTCAGGCTTAGGCCCGAACCTGTTTTTGGTTTTGTTTTGTTTTGTTTTGTTTTGTTTGAAGTTCCTTGTGAGTCTAATATGCTGTTGGAGTTGAGAACCAGGGCCCTCATTTCACCCAGGCTCTGGGTGAAAATCTTGGCCCTTCTGTAGGCCACTGGTTAATCATGAACCAAGCTATTTCACTTCTCTGTGCTACATTTTCTGTCTGTAAAATGGGGATCTATGCATCTATGTTCATTAGAGATATTGGCCTGTAGTTCTGTGTGTGTGTGTGTGTGTGTGTGTGTGTGTGTGTGTGTGAGAGAGAGAGAGACGTCTCTCTCTGGCTTTGGTATTGGGGTAATGCTGTCCTTATAGAATAAATTTGGAAGTTTTCCTTCCTTTTCTATTTTTTTGGAGTAGCTTGAGAAGAGTAAGTATTAACTCTTCTTAAAAGTTTAGTAGAATTCGGGGCGCCTGGGGGGCTCAGTTGGTTAGGCGTCTGACTCTTGGTTTCAGCTCAGGTCATGATCCCACGGTTTGTGGGTTCAAGCCCCGTGTCGGGCTCTGTGGTGACAGCACAGAGCCTGTATAAGATTATCTCTCTCCCTCTCTGCCCCTCCCAATCTCTCTCTCCCAGAAATAAACAAACATTTGAAAAATAATAATAAATGTTTAGTAGAATTCAGCTGTGAAGCCTTCTGGTCCTGAACTTGTGTTTGTTGGGAGTTTTTCGATGACTGGTTCAATTTCTTTGCTGGTGGTAGGTTTGTTCAAATGTTCTGTTTCTTTAGGTTTTCAGTTTTGGTAGGTTATATGTTTCTAGGGATTTGTCTATTTCTTCTGGGTTGTCCAATTTGTTGGCATATAGCTTTTCGTAATCTCTTATAATTGTATTTCTGTGGTATTGGCTATTTCTTCTCTGTTATTTGTGATTTTATTTCAGTCCTTTCTCCCCCCCTTTTTTCTTTATAAATCTTGCTAGACATTTAATCAATTTTATTGATTTTTTTCAAAGAACCCACTTCTGGTTTTATTGATCAGTTCTATTCTTTTTTTTTTCCTATATCTGTTATTTCTACTTTAATCTTTAATATTTTCTTCCTTCTGCTGGTTTTAGGTTTTGTTTGTTGTTCTGTTTCTTGCTCCATCAGATGTAAAGCTAGGTTGTTTGAGATTTTTCTTCTTGAGGTAGGCCTGTATTTCTTTAAACTTCCCTCTTGAACTGCTTTTGCTGCATCCCAAAGGTTCTGAACAGTTGTGTTTTCATTTTCACTTATTTCCATGTACTTTTGGATTTCTTCTTTTATCTCCTGTTTGACCCATTCATTGTTTAGTAGCATGCTATTTAACCTCCATGTATTTGTGTTCTTTCCAGATTTTTCCTTGTGGTTGACTTCTGGTTTCTTTTTTATTTAAACTTTTTTTAATGTGTTGTTTTTTTCTGAGAGAGAGAGAGGCAACGTGAGCAGGGGAGGGTCAGAGAGAGAGAGGGAGACACAGAATCTGAAGCAGGCTCCAGGCTCTGATCTAGCTGTCAGCACAGAGCCCGACGCGGGGCAGAGCCCAACGTGGGGCTCGAACCCACGAACCGTGAGATCATGACCTGAGCCGAAGTCAGACGCTTAACTGACAGAGCCACCCAGGCACCCCATCTTCTGGTTTCTTAGAGTTGTGGTCAGAAAGAGACATGGTATGACTTAATTAAGGTTTGTTTTGTGGCCTTCAATGTGATCTATTCTGGAGAATGTCCCACGTGCACTTGAAAAGAATGTGTATTCTGCTGTTTTAGGATAGAATGTTTCGAATATATCTGTTAAATCCATCTGTTTCCATGTCATTCAATGCCATTGTTTCCTTGTTGATTTTCTGTTGGGATGATCTATTCGTTGATGTAAGTAAGATGTTAAAATCCCCTAGTATCATTGTATTATTATAGATTAGTACCTTTATGTTTGTTAATAACTCTTTTAGATATTTGGGCGCTCTCACGTTGGGTGCATAAATATTTACAATTGTTATATTTTCTTGTTGGATTATCCCCTTTATTACTATATAGTATCCTTCTTTGCCTCTTCTTACAGTCTTTGTTTTAAAATCCATTTTATATTTAGGGTATTGCTACTCCAGCTTTCTTTTGACATCCATTTGCATGATAGATGTCTCTCCATCCTCTCTGCCTTTTTTTTTTTTTTTTTTTAAGTAAGCTTCATGGCCAGTGTGGAACCCAACGCAGAGCTTGAACTCCTGATGTTGAGGTCAAGACCTGAGCTGAGATAGAGTCAGACACATAACCAACTGAGCCACTCAGGTGATATACTATCCCCTCAACTTGGTTTGCAGGTGTCTTGAGGTCTAAATGAGTCTCCTGTAGACAGCATATAGATGGGTCTTGTTTTTTTAACCATTCTGTCACTCTGTGTCTTTTGATTGGAGCATTTAGTCTATTTGCATTCAGAATAATAATTGATTGATATATGTTTATTGCCATTTTATTACCTGTTTTGTCTTTGTTTCTTTAGGTTTTCTCTGATCCTTTCTTATTTTTCTCCCTTTCGCGGTTTGCTGGTTTTCTTTAGTGCTGTATTTGGATTTCTTTCTCTTTATTCTTTGCATATTTATTAGTGGCTTTTCATTTGTGTTACCATTAGGTCTGTATATAACCTCTTCTGCATATAGCAGTCTGTATTAAGTTCATGGTCATTTACGTTTGAACCCATTCTTTACTCCTCTCTTCCCCACGTCTATGGTGTCATATTTTACATCCTTTTCTTTTGTGAGTTCCTTGACTGGTATTTTACAGAAATGTTTATTTTTACTGCTTTCGTGTTCCCACCTTCTTACTGTCACTTTTGGACTTTACTTTCCACTCAGAGAGTCCCCTTTAATGTTTCTTGCAAGGCTGATTTAGTGCTCATGAACTTCTTTAGTGTTTGTCTGGAAAACTCCTTTATCTCTCTTCCTATTTTTTTTTAATTGTAGAGAGAGAATGTGTGTGTGTGGATGGGGGAGGGACAGAAAGAGAGGGAGAGAGAGAATCTGAAGCAGGCTCAGTCCCTTGCAGTGGGCTCCATGACCCTGAGATCATGACCTGAGCCGAAATCCAGAGTTGGACGCCCAACCAACTGAGCCACCCAGGAGTCCCTCTCCTCCTATTCTGAATGACAACCTTGGCTAGAGTGTTCTTGGCTACAGATTTCCCCCAGTCAGCACAATGAATATAGATTGCCACTCCCTTCTGGCTTGGAAAGTTTCTTTCTTTTCTTCTTCTTCTTCTTCTTTTGTTTATTTATTTATTTTGAGAGAGGGAGAGACAGAATCCCAAGCGGGCTCCATACGATCAGTGCAGAGCCTGACATGGGGCTTTAACCCACAGACTGTGAGATCATGACCTGAGCTGAGATCAAGAGTCGGATGCTTAACCAGCTGAGCCACTCAGGTGCCCCTGGCTTGGAAAGTTTCTGCTGAAAATTCCTTGATAGCCTAATGGGGTTTCCGTTGTTCAAAACTGCCTTCTTTTGTCTTGCTGCTTAAAAAATTTTTTTTTAATTTTGTATTGTTATGTTTTGCCATTTTAGTTACAACCTGTCTTGGTGTGGATCTGCTCTTGCTGATTTTTTGGGCCTTCTCTGTGCCTCCTGCATCTGGATGTCTGTTTCCCAGATTAGGGAAGTTTGCAGCTGTTATTTCTTCAAATAAATTTTCTGTCCCACTTTCTCTCTCTTCTTCTGGGACTCCTATAATATAAATGTTACTGTGTTTTGATGGAGTCCTAGAGTTCCCTAAATGTATTGTTGTTTTGCATTTTGCATGATTCTTCTTTCTTCTGTTCAGCTTGATTACTTTCCATTACTCTGTCGTTTAGGTCATTAATTTGTTGCTCTGCTTCTTCCAGCCTGCTGTTCATTCCATCATGCGTGTTTCTTGTTTCATTCATTGAGCCCTTAATCTCTATGTTATTCTTTATTCTGTGGTAATGGCCTTACTGAAGTTTTCCAGTCTTTTCTCAAGTCCAATGAGTATCTTTACGATCATTACCCTAAATTCTCTATCAGGCATGTTACTTGAATCTGTGTCACTTCTGTCTCTGGCCATGGACTGGTCCTGGTCTTTCACTGGGAACAAATTCCTCTGTGTTCTCATTTTGTCCAAGTCTCCGCACCTGTTTCTCTGTGTTAGGAAAGTCAGCTACGTCACCTGTTGTTCATGGTAATGGATTTACGAAGAAGTCCTATAGTTCGTGGAGCGAAGTGTCCTCTGTTCCCCAGGGCCTGGTGCTTCTGGGAATGTCTCCAATGTGTGCTGTGTGTGCTCTGCTTGGTTTAAGCAAGAGCTTAAATGTAAAGAGTGTCAGTGCTGCTCTGGGCACCTGCCAGTTTCTTTGTTCCAGGAGGGCCTCTCCGTGAATGCTACCTCTCTGGAATACACTCGGAGATGAGCTAATAACCTCCCCACTGTGTGTGCCCCAGGCACACTCCAGATCGCTGTTTCTATGTTGTGTGTCCATGGGCTGTTTGACCTGCCTTCTCTCCAAGAGCAGTCCCAATGTCTCCTGGCTGCCCCCAAGCCTAGCTCGCTGACCTTTAAAACTCCAGGCTTTCGGGGCCCTTGGGTGGCTCAGTTGGTTAAGCGTCTGACTTTGCTCAGGTCATGATCTCATGGTTCATGAGTTCAGGCCGGGCATTGAGCTCTGTGCTGACAGCTCAGAGCCTGGAGCCTGCTTCATATTCTGGTTCTCCCTCTCTCTCTGCCCCTCCCCTGCTTACTTATGATCTCTCTGTGTGTGTCTCTCTGTATCAAAAACAAATAAACACTAAAAAACCAGAAAACTCACCAGGCTTTCAGCCTCGCTGGTTGCAAGAACTCACAGAATTCAGCCTGTCTTTCATTCCAAGCCCATAGCTACAGGGATTCATTTTCCCTGTGCTCTCATCTGACTCTCACCCTTCTGCACAACTGTGGCTCCCTCTTCACCACCAAGGCCGTCATCTGTTTCTCTCCACNCCTGAGCTGAAGTCGGATGCCCAACCGACTGAGCCACCCAGGCGCCCCTTCACTTCCTAACTTTTTTAGTCGAGCTTCTCCTCTGCCCCTAGCGGTTAGTACTGCCATTGTCCAGGTTGGTTTCTGGGGTATTTAGGATGATTTCGTAGTTACCTAGTGTTCGTGGGAGGGGGCGAGCGTAGGGTCCTCCTGCTCCGCCACCATCTTCCCCTCTCTCCGAGAAGGAAGTGATTCATGATGTGGCTCTCCCAACAGTGCTCTCTACTCTCCCTGACCCCCTCAAGTCTCTACTGAGAGAGTGATCTGTTTTCCACACAGAAGGAATTTCTTACCCCCCCTTCCTCAAGGCCTTTGCTGCTTTCCTGCTCAGTTGCAGATAAAACTGGGACTCACCACAATTTTTTTTTTTAATGTTTGTATTTATTTTTGAGAGAGAGAGCGAGAGCATGAGCAGGGGAGGGGCAGAGGCAGAGGAAGACACAGAATCTGAAGGGCTAGAATCCACGAACCGTGAGATCATGACTTGAGCCCACGTTGGACACTTAACCGACTGAGCCCCCCCACCCCCAGGCGCCCCACATCACCATAGTTTGAATCCTGCTTACCTGCTGATCTGTTGCTGCCTCTTGTTTGTATTCACTCCCANCACCATCTTCCCCTCTCTCCGAGAAGGAAGTGATTCATGATGTGGCTCTCCCAACAGTGCTCTCTACTCTCCCTGACCCCCTCAAGTCTCTACTGAGAGAGTGATCTGTTTTCCACACAGAAGGAATTTCTTACCCCCCCTTCCTCAAGGCCTTTGCTGCTTTCCTGCTCAGTTGCAGATAAAACTGGGACTCACCACAATTTTTTTTTTTTAATGTTTGTATTTATTTTTGAGAGAGAGAGCGAGAGCATGAGCAGGGGAGGGGCAGAGGCAGAGGGAGACACAGAATCTGAAGGGCTAGAATCCACGAACCATGAGATCATGACTTGAGCCCACGTTGGACACTTAACCGACTGAGCCCCCCCACCCCCAGGCGCCCCACATCACCATAGTTTGAATCCTGCTTACCTGCTGATCTGTTGCTGCCTCTCGTTTGTATTCACTCCCATCATAACATATGTTCTCATGAGATTTTCTAGCGATCCCGCTTCTCTTTGGCTACTAAAAGTCCGTCATCCCCCACAGCTCAACTAAAGCCATGTTTATGTAGGACCTGCCACGTGGGACCTGGGGGACCAGACCTCATGCTTCCAGAGGCCTCTGTGCCCTACTTTGCCACACAGCAGTGTGTGATCACCAGGCCGGGAGCAGGTTGGGACTGGGCAGTTGTATTCCTTTTAGGGAGGTTTCCCTAAGTGTTCAGTGAGTTAATAAGCTCAGTTATTTAACGAAGTGTTTATAAATTAGCCTGTCTAATCCTAATTATGTAGCCAGTGAGTTGGTTGTCGTTCTGAATATTTTGAGGGACACAGTCTGTGGATTTTGTATCTGAAGTCCATGTAGGCGCAGACATCCGAAAATTGAAAAAAATCCAGAGGTTCTTTTCCTTCCAAAGATGACCTTGGTGTTGCAAATGTTGTGAAAGAGTTGGAGGAAAAACTTGGAAATAAAACCCCCACTCTCCAAATCCTCCCAACTGGGATCAGCCTCAAAATTTTACAACTCAAAGAAATCTTAGACCAACGAGTCTGGTCTTCCGCGTGCCTCTTCCTGTCTGCCTGGCGGCTTATTCATTCATCAAGATGCTGACACTGACTGCTGAGTGACTCCTGAGCAGTTTCTGTTACAAGCATGTTTCGGATGCTTGAGCTGTAAAGCTGAGTAGGTAGGTATTAATTACAAAGTCAATTTACCAGTTATCCTTCTCCCTCCAATAGGCAATGGAAAGATCTCCCTGCAGAGCCCTCTTAATGAACAGAAGTTGTTGAACAAATAATCAGAACAAAGTGAATCACAAATCCCAAAAGGGTATTTCTTCCAAGTCTGGAAAATTTTCCATTGCCCTTTTCCATTCTTGCATTCTTCTATCTAAAGATGGAAGAGTTGGGGCACCCGGGTGGCTCAGTCGGTTAGGCATCTGACTTTGGCTCGGGTCATGATCTTGCAGTCCATGGGTTTGATCCGCATGTCAGCTGTGCTGACAGCTCAGAGCCTGGAGCCTGCTTTGGATTCTGTGTCTCCCTCTCTCTCTGACCCTCCCCTGCTCGCTCGCTCTCTCGCTCTCTCTCAGAAATAAATAAAACATTAAAAAAAAAAAAAAAAGAATGACAGACCAAGGGGTGCCTGGGTGGCTCAGTCAGTTAAGCGTCTGACTTCGGCTCAGGTCATGATCTCTCACATTCCATGAGCTCTAGCCCCACGTCAGGCTCTGTGCTGACAGCTCAGAGCCTGGAGCCTGCTTTGGATTTTGTGTCTCTCTTCTCTGCCCCTCTGCCTCTCGTGCTCTCTCTCTCTTACTCTCTCTCAAGAATAAACATTAAAAATTTTTTTTAAAGAATGACAGACTGAGAGAGAATACTATATTTCAGAGATTAAAGGTCGTTTTCATATGACAAAACAACAGCCTCTAAACCTTTGATAGAAACCATTTATGAGGACAGGTTTTTTGTTGTTGTTGTTTTTTAACATTTTTATTTACTTTTGAGCCAGAGAGAGAGTGTGAGCGGGGGAAGGGCAGAGAGAGGGAGACATAGAATCTGAAGCAGGCTTCAGGCTCTGAGCTGTCAGCACGGAGCCTGATGCGGGGCTCGATCCCACAAACTGTGAGATTGTGACCTGAGCCAAAGTCGGATGCTTAACCGACTGAGTCCCCCAGGCACTTTGGGGCAGGTTTTATGTTAGGAAATATTACCTGCCTTTGTGCAGCTCCTGAGAAATAAGGTACTCTGAAAGGGTTCTGTCCGGTTTGTGCTGCTGATTTAATTCTTAAAACAGTCCTATGAGGTAGGGATTGCTAATGCCTCCATTTTTACAGATGAAAGAATTCAAGCACGAAGACATTAATAACTTGTCCAGGATTTCACAGCTAATTAGTAGCGGTACCATGAACCTAAAACATTTGGCCTCAGAGATTACTCTCTTAACCTGGCTGCTTGACTCTTGATTTCCACCCTCCCTAGGATCAGATTTATACCCCGAGAGCTTGTATTAGGGCCACTGTGTGTGCTTGGGCGGTTTTCCATTGTGCAGGGGCTCTTGGCTGAAGGGCTGCATTGTCTCTGGAATGGAGCCTGTGCTCTGCTCATCAAGCGCCCTGAGGGAGGAAACGGCACCGTTGCTATTTCATGTAAAGCGTGAAACCTGGTCGGTAACACGTGTTAGCCGGATGGACCAGTGATGGTCTTGGCCAGACTCTGATGCCTTTTTTTCTCCTTCTCCTTTTTTGCCTTCTCAGGACTCAGCACTTCCCGAGAAGTAGAAGGAGGACAAAATGACCAAGTTCAAGGTGAGTGGGGCTTCCTTTCTAGATTTGAAATTATTCCCATTTCTCAATGATTAGAAGCATCCTTGAAAACAATTAGATTAGTAGCAGGCATTTCAAAACCTCTTCAGTGCCAGAGGATCGCTACTTCTTATTTTAGTGTAGGGGTTTTTTTTTTTATGTTTATTCTTTTTAAAAAAAAAATTTTTTTAACATTTAGTTTTGAGAGAGAGAGAGGGAGAGAGACACAGAGTGCAGCAGGGGAGGGGCAGAGAGAGAGGGAGACACAGAATCCAAAGCAGGCTCCAGGCTCTGAGCTGTCAGCCCACGCAGGCCTCAAACTCATGAACTGCAAGATCATGATCTGAGCCGAAGTTGGCTCCTTAGCTGACTGAGCCACCCAGTCACCTCTAGTATAGTTTGATTTTTATTGTTTTATCATCTTTCACAATTTCACAAATAAAATAGAGGGGAAAAGTGAATAGTAGAAAAAAAAGACACCTCCCATTTTATTACCATTTTCCTTATAAAAACATTTCATTATCTCATGTCCTTTTCCTCATATGCATTCATAACTGTATATTTGTAATAGTTATATAAAAATTCTCAAGTCATGCCTTTTCTAATGAATACTGTATTTCCTACATTTTTAATGGCTACATCATATTCCCTTGAATAGATATATTCTGTGTGTATGTCTCATAACTTTTACCCATTCGTGGAAGCTCAGGTAGTTTAGAATTTTTTCTATCTTATTTATTTAATTTATTTTAATGTACTATTTTGAGTACGGGTAGGGGAGGGACAGAGAGAGGGAGAAAGAGGAGCTGAAGCAGTGAGCCTGATGTGGGGGCTCAAACTCATGAACCACCAGATCATGACTTGAGCCAAAATTGGATGCTCAACTGATTGAGCCCCCCAGGCGCCCCTATAATTTTTACTATTTAAAAATATTTTCTTTAATGTTTATCTTTGAGAAAGAAAGAGTGCAGGTGGGGGGGGTGGGTAGAGAGAGAGAGACAAAGAATCCCAAGCAGGCTGCAGGCTCTGAGCTGTCAGCACAGAGCCCGATGCGGGGCTTGAACTTATGAACTGTGAGATGTGAGATCATGATCTGAGCTGAAATCAGATGCTTAACCAACTGAGCCCCCCAGGCGCCCCAGATTTTTACTATTTTAAAGGACATTGTTGTGATGAGACCAGGTGGTGTGCAGAAGGGCTGAATCACTGTATCATACACCTGAGACTCATGTTACACTGTATGTTAATTAACTGGAATTTAAATAAAAACTTTTAAAAATAAAACTAGGAAACTAAAATTATAATAAATTCTGACTTTGACATGCTAAAAAAACAAAAGAACATTGTAGTAACAGTTGGCCTACCATAAACCATTTTCTTCAAAAAAGGAATTTGGAGGAGTTTGCTATATTTTGTTCTGAATGTTTTTAGAAATCTAAATTGAAAAAGGACCCATGAAAGGCAAAATCCTCAGAGATTTTGTACATAGAATACTCAGATATGACAGTGCAACCAGGTATAACTGATACTTCACACAGAGAGAACATTTTTCCATATTTTCCCACAAGAAAGCTAGATACTGAGGGCGCCTGGGTGGCTCAAGTCAGTTAAGCATCCAGCTTCAGCTCAGGTCATGATCTTGTGGTTCACTAGTTCAAGCCCCGCATCGGGCTCTGTTCTGACAGCTCAGAGCCTGGAGCCTGCTTAGGATTCTGTCTCCCTCTCTCTCTACCACAACCCCAATCATTCTCTCTCTTTCTCTGTCTCTCAAAAGTAAATAAACATTATTAAAATTAAGAAAAGAAAGCTAGATTCTTTCTAATCCATGTTTGAATCCTATCATGTGCATGTGGTTTTTTTTTTAATTTTTTTAATGTTTTATGTTATTTTTGAGAGAGAGATAGAGACAGCATGAGCAGAGGAGGGTCAGAGAGAGAGGGAGACAGAGAATCCAAAGACAGGCTCCAGGATCTGAGCTAGCTGTCAGCACAGAGCCCAACGTGGGGACTCGAACCCACGAACTGCAAGATCATGACCTGAACCGAAGTTGGACGCTCAACCGACGGAGCCACCCAGGCGCCCCATCATGTACATGTTTTACTCACGGATTTATTACTTTCTTATTTGTGTGCTGATTTATTTTTATCAAAGTAATAATGTGCTTTTTTTCCTCCTCATTTTTATTCTTTTCAATTTTTAATTTAAATTGTAGTTAGCATACAGTGCAGAATTGGTTTCAGGAGTAGAATTCGGTGATTCATCCCTTACATACAGCAGCCAGTGCTCCTCCCAGCAAGTGCCCTCCTGTACCCATCACCCATGCAGCTCACCCCCCCCACCTCCCTCCATCACGCTCAGTTTGTTCTCTATCATTAAGAATCATTTACGGTTTGGGGCGCCTGGGTGGCTTAGTCGGTTAAGCGTCCGACTTTCGCTTGGGTCATGATCTCGCGGTTCGTGGATTCGAGCCCCGCGTCGGGCTCTGTGCTGACTGCCAGCTCAGAGCCTGGAGCCTGTTTCAGTCTGTGACTCCCTCTCTCTCTGACCCTCCCCTGCTCACGCTGTCTCTCTCTCTCTCCTAGAAATAAATAAAAATATTTAAAAAAAAAATTAAAAAAAAAAGAAAATTAAAGAATCATTTACAGTTTGTTTCTTTCTCTTCCCCCCCACCCCCCCCACCATATGTTCATCCGGTGTCTTTCTTAAATTCCACACATGAGTGAAATCATACGGTATTTGTCTTTCTCCGACTTATTTCACTTAGCATAACACACTCTAGCTCCATCCACGTCTTTGCAAGATGGCAAAGATGGCAAGATGTCATTCTTTTTGATGGCTGAGTCGTGTTTCCTTATAAGGTACTTCATTTTAAAAGTCCAGTAGTACAGGGGCGCCCGGGTGGCTCAGTCGGTTAAGTGTCCGACTTCGGCTCGGGTCATGATCTCACGGTTCGTGGGTTCGAGCCCCGCGTCGGGCTCTGTGCTGACTGCCAGCTCGGAGCCTGGAGCCTGTTTCAGTCTGTGACTCCCTCTCTCTCTGACCCTCCCCTGCTCACGCTGTCTCTCTCTCTCTCCTAGAAATAAATAAAACATTAAAAAAAAAAATTAAAAAAAAAAAAAAGAAAAAAAGAAATAAATAAAACATTAAAAAAAAAAAAAGTCCAGGAGAACAGAGAGACATTCCAGATGCCTTTCGTACTGCGTTTAGCTTCCAGCTGACCTTAAGAGGCAGTACTTTGTCTCCTCTGCATTTTAATGACAAAGAAACAGGATTGTAGAACTTCAGAAAACTGTTTAAGTTCACACGGGAAAACAAAGGTCTGATTGATCCAAAAAAACTCCAAGGAGTTTTATTTGTATAAAGAGGGAGGCAAGAGAAAATAATTGTCCAGTCAGGGGCTTGGCCCTTTCTGTGTCTGCTTAGCTGGCCTGTGCGAAGACAGCACAGATGATATGGCCTCCACACGGTCACTCTTCAGAGGCTCCTCCTTTATGCTCTCTGGTGCTTACTCAGGGCACGTGGATGTGCAAGGCTCCAGTGATGAACACAGTTCTCATGTGAAAAGTTAAGACAAGGGGCGCCTGGGTGGCTCAGTCGGTTAAGGGTCCGACTTCGGCTCAGGTCATGGTCTCAAGACTTGTGAGTTCGAACCCCGCGTCAGACTCTGCTGACAGCTCAGAGCCTGGAGTCTGCTTCAGACTCTGTGTCTCCGTCTCTCCCTCCCCCACTCATACTCTGTCTCTCCCTCAAAACTAAATAAACATTAAAAAAGAAAAAATAAGACAATACTGTACACCAGCAGTTCTTAATCGTGGGTGATCTTTGCCCCCAGGCAGTGTCTGGAAACGTTTCTGGTGTCACAACTTGAGGGAGGCTTCTGGCTTCCAGTGTGTAGAAACCAGGGATGCCGGTAAACATCCTATAGTGCGTGAGGCAGGCACCCCACCCCCCCCAACAAACAATGATCTAGCCTAAAATGTGAGTCGTGTGAAGGTCGAGAAACCATGCTGTACACAAAGCTAAGCAAGAACAATAGCAAGACGTGGGTGACAGTATTTAAATATTTTTTTAAAAAAAAGCTTCAAATCTCTAATAGAAATTTTGCAGAGTCCTAAAATAAAACCCCACTTGGACTATGAGCAAAGAACATTAGCTGGAATGGTACTGAAGCAAAAATAAAGACGGCCAGTAAATCTATGAAAATACAATAGCTCATTAATTACTGAATTAGTACGAAAAGAACAAGTTGCTTTTTACGGATCAAATTTCCTAGGGCTCAGAAACACTGGTTATATTCAGTGTTGCATATGATGTGGAGAATCAGGGATATTTATATTCTCTTGGGGGAAGCACAAAATACAGAGAAAGTTGGAAAGGAAACCTAGCATTGTACATAGTAGTTTTGAAGTGGCATATTCTTCGATACTGCAATTTTTACTTCTTGGAACTTATCCCAGGAAAAGAATTAGACAGGAGGCTAGTATTTTATGTAAAAAGTTGTTATTTTTGGTATTTATTTTGAAACGAAAAAAATACCTAATACAGTGCGTATTATTTGAAATGTGTAATCATATAGAAGTGAAAATGACTTTGGTCCCTGAAAGTCTGAACCACTTTGTACCCATCCTTTCCAGTTTTCTCAGTGCACTTTCTCTGGGTGGCCACTGGTCACAAGATTGAGCTTACCTGTGCTTGGTGTTGTAGGAGGCAGTGACGTTCAAGGACGTGGCTGTGGTCTTCACGGAGGAGGAGCTGGGGCTGCTGGACCCCGCCCAGAGGAAGCTGTACGGAGACGTGATGCTGGAGAACTTCCGGAACCTGCTCTCTGTGGGTGAGGACCAGCACTCTGTGGCTGAACATCAGTCCCCCTGCGTGGTTTATTTACCCTTCGACCCGTGGGGTTTTGGGGCTCTTGACCTGGCTTCCAGTGTTCAAATCACCTTAAGACGCAGAGATGGCGTTTTTTCTGGTTTTTCTGCCCCCTCCCCCCCCCAAAATTTGTGTTTTGTAAATGAGCCATAAATTGGTACCATGAGTGCTGTATCCACATTTTTGGCCTTTCTCAAGTTGTAGTCGTTTCTAATTAGTGGGTCATGATNTTATATTTTTTTTTTTTTTTTTTAAAGTTTATGTATTTATTTTGAGAGAATGTGAGCAGGGGAGGGACCAAGAGAGAGGGAGACAGAGAATTCTAAGCAGGCTCCTTGATGTCAGTAGAAAGCCTGATGTGGGGCTCGAACTCATGAACTGTGAGATCATGACCTGAGCCGAAACCAAGAGTCGGACCCTAAACCTACTGAGCTGCCCAGGCTCCCCTATACCAGTATTTTTAATGAAACACAATAGGGTAGAAAATGTCAGAGCCCTTGGCAATAACTACACATTGTGGCAAAAAGTAGTCTGTTGCCGAAAATTGTGTGAGCAGTGGCAGAAAGGATCTGAAGAAAACAGACATTTTTTTTCACCAGTAGCTCACACTTAGGTCTACATATCCTGGATTTTTGCATAAAGTGCAGTCCTCTGATGCATCATAATTAACAGTTTGGAAAACACAAATTTTGATGCCCTAAAGATGATGTGGTGAACAGCACATGTTTTGTGATTTCGGTGTCTATTCTATTAATTTAAAATGCTTGTCCTTGCCTTTTCACAGGACAGCAGCCCTTCACGCCAGATGTAACACCCCAGTTCGAGAGGGGAGGAAAGCTTTGGATGCTAAAGGCAGCAACCCAGAGCCACAGCTCCTCAGGTGAGAGCCGTGTGGCCCAATCTGTCACGCTTGTTGTCACCTCCACAGCTCTGGCGAGGGTCGCGGTCAGTGCCTTGCCCGTGGTTTTCTGCAGTAGTTTTTAGTGCTCTCTCTCTCTCTCTCTCTCTCTCTCTCTCTCTCTCTCTCTCTCTCTCTCTCCCTCCCCCTCCTTTGCTCATTTACAGTTATTCTCCACTGGAAGTGATTCTTTTTTATTTTTATTTTAGAGAGAGCGAGAGCAGGGGAGAGAGGCAGATGGAGAGAGAGAGAGAAAGAACTGTAATTAGGCTCCATGCTCCACGCAGAGCCCGACACGGGGCTCCATCTCACGACCCTGGGATCATGACCTGAGCTGAAATCAAGCAAACTGAGCCCCCAGGTGCCCCTCGAAGTGCTTCTTTTGTATGTTTGTCAGATCTTGTCAGGCCTCTGCTTGTACCTCAGGTAGCTTCTTACCTGATTCAGAGTAAAATCCAAGTACTTATAGTGGCCTATGATGTCCCACCTGTCTGCTCCTTGCTCTTCCCCCATCCCTCTGCGAACGTGACCTGTCCCCTATGTCTGTTTGTTCTGTCCAGTTTTGCTGCTCTGCTCTGCTCCCCATGGCCCGGCCTCGTCACCCGCTACCTGTTCTTCCTTCTGTCAGGGGTGCCCTTTCTGTCATCCTCTTGACCCCTCCCTTACTTCACATAAGTCTCTTCTCAAATCCTGACATCATAAGAAAGGCCTCTCGTGACCATTCTGTTCCTGACCCCTTCCTGTTCCCCCGTTCTCCTTTCCCTTACCCTGTCTGATTTGGTGTCTAGGCATTGATCACCGCTTACCATATTAACATCTATTTTTGCTTAGCTCACTCTGTTCCCACTAGAATATAATTATCTGGAGAGAAGAAATCCTATTTTCTGTGTTGCCATATCCTCAGTGTATAGATCGGACTTGGGAGAGGACAGGTGCGCTATAAATATTTGTTACACGAATGAGTGAGCTGACATGGACTTTTTCCCATTAGTCGTGGACGTACTTAAAGGGTGATAAACAGAAACGTGGTGAAGTCATCGTCTAGAAGAGCCCATGATTATAATGATTATCTAATCTAATGTAATTTATTAGGCCCTTTTAGATCTTTGTAGATTTGTATCCATGAAACCACATCTGATGACGGCTTAACTCTGCACTTGTAACCACGGTGAATATCATTTCCGCTGTGTGGCTTTCCTGCAGTTTTTAGTAGTGAATCATACCATCTTAGTGAAGAACTGCTTTTTAAAATGAAGAATCTGGTAGCCACTTTTGAGGAGGATCTTCTATTAAAGAAAATATACATACTTTATCAAGAAAGTATCAGGTATTAACTGACTTTTAAGTTAGTCTTTCCCTTTGAAGATGTTCCTCATGGCAGCCACCCACCTCATCCAAAGAGAGTTACTGAAAATGGTGTCACCCACCATTATCCCTGTGTGTGTGTGTGTGTGTGTGTGTGTGTGTGTGTGTGTAGTTCTAACATGCATTTTATCCAGAGAAACCTTTACTTCTGATATTTTCCTATTCTGTTAATGCTGGCCATAAGCCACTAAATTTATTTCAGAGTCACTGAATCCAACTTGTAGCTTGAAAAACAGGGGTGTTGTCCATACAGCAACATGTTTCTGTATCCATCAGTTTGACAGCCTGCTTTCAGAGACATTACTCCTGAGCCTCTAAATACTGACTCCTATATGAAAATAGAAAATTTTTACACACATAGGAAGAGATTACAAAAATTCAGAAGCAGGGCGCCTAGGTGGCTCCTTCGGTTAAGCATCTGACTCTTGATTTTGGCTCAGGTCATGATCTCACAGCTCGTGAGTTCAAGCCCCACTCTGGGCTCTGCATGGACAGAGAGGGGCCTGCTTGGGATTCTCTCTCTCTCTCTCTCTCTCTCTCTCTGCCCCTCCCCCTCATGTGTGCATACATGTGCTCTCTCTCAAAAATAGACATTTAAAAAACTTTTTTCAGAAGCAATCAATCCATAGGCCCCATGACCACATGTCTGTCTTATACCATTTTTTCCCTTCTTTCCACTCAAGTGATTCTTGCCATGATTTTATGATGAGCATGATTTTATCATCAGCAACATCCACTTAAGTTAGCCCTGCCTCTGGTGAAGGCTTTCAACTTCCGAGCAAAGTTGTTGCTCCCAACCCCTTTCCTGTTATGGGGTAACTTACTTGAAAAAGATCTTTTACTCAATACAGCTCATATTCTCGTAAAGAAGTCAAACTGGGGCTTATTTATGTGTTCTACGTGTACGTATGGAATGCTACCAGACAGCATCCTGCAAGTGGCGATAAAACAGTGAATGATCTAGATGCTCGTCCTTATGGATGATGCATTCAGATGGGAGAAGACATAAAACAAAAAAATGAAGGGCATATATAGCACGTTTGATGTAACACGTGCCATGTAAAAACAAAGCCGGGTAAGCTGAATGCTGGGCAGATTACCAGGAGTGGTGAGGGATAGGGAGAACTTCCTGCTGGGTGTTGGACGGTAAAATCGGCCCTGCTGATAAGGTGTCATTTAAAGAGAGATCTGAAAAGAAGCAGGTAGCAAGCTCTAGAGTTCATTGATGGAACAGAGTCCCAAGGAGACCATAGCTCTTCCTGACCAATACTGACTTTGAGAATCCATGCCATGCCCTGTTCATTTTCTCCTCACAAGTTCATGCTCTGTTCTAAAAGATGAGCATCTCATGGGTGCCTGGGTGGCTCAGTCAGCTAAGTGTCCGGCTTCGGCTCTGGTCGTGGTCTCACAGCTTGTAAGTTTGAGCCCAAGCTGTGGTGACAGCTTAGAGCCTGGAGCCTGCTTCGGATTCTGTGTCTCCCTCTCTCTGCCCCTCTCCTGCTTGTACTCTGTCTCAAAGATAAAAAATAAATAAATAAATAAATAAATAAATAAATAAATAAATTTTAAATAAATAAAAATAAAAGATTATCTTCTGATTTTCCACCCTTTTTTCCCCTGGAGGTGATAGGAACTATTGCTATGAGGTTTTAGAGTAATGTATGTCAGTACTATAAACCTCTTACCCAGTTACTATCCTAAAGGACATTTCCTGCTTATTCTCTGAACTTCAGGCACTTAGGTGATAAGATCTGCTCTCCCAAAAACGTGTCTTTCCAACCAGCCCAGTGCTTCAAGGCTTCTCACATGGAATAAACTTCCAATGAAATAATTTGAAGCCAAAACTTTTAACATGACCTGGGGCATCTTCTGATCATCTGTCTGTAAGGGTCCTGCTGGACATTTTGAGTATTTGGTCATATGTGTGTGCTTTAGGCAGAATTATGTGGAGACTATTTATCAGACACCTGGCATAGCAAAGAAGACAAGGGTTTTAGGAAACTGCAGCTTCATCTTTGGAAAGATTCCCTAAGAAGTGTTTTTCTTGATCTGCAGGCACCAAATTTCTAACCTGTTCTTCATATATAAAACTTACTATGGTTCTAAGTGGATGTCATTAAAGTATAGTGAATGGGAGCCTGGTGGACCGCCTCTAGGTTTTTGATGATAAAGAAAAATGGCGGGGTGTCGCAGACTTTCAGTCTGGAGTTGTCTCTTGTCCAGCAAGAGAGCAGACACAGAATTGAATACAAGACAGGCTAATGTCCAGGAGGAGACAAGAGCCCTGAGTAAGGGTCCTTGCTCCGTATTTATTAGATCAGAAGGCTTACAAGCGTAATGGACATGCAGAAAGAGACAATGAAACAGTAAACATTAACTCATGTGTGAGAGAAAGGGGGTTTCAAAGGGATGTGGTCTTAGGGGTTAGGGTCAAGACAAATCAAAGTCCTGGCGCCTAGCAGACAGCCGTTTACTGCAGACACCAGGCACTGTGGCTCTTTATCTTAACTTTTCCAGGGGCTGAGACACATAGAGCATACTAGCTCAGGGTTAACAAGGCACTTTTCTCACTAATTAGCTCTGGGAAATTTTGCCCTGTAGTGGCTTTCCGCTCTGTGCTTTGTTTTAATTCATGATAAATCCTGGGCCCTTTCTCCCTGGTGTGGCAGCTTTCTGCCTCTACCTATCCTCGGATGCTTTCATTCTTTGGAAGTGGCTTTCCACTCTATGCTTTGTTCTTCGCTGGGCTTTGTTACCCTGTGGCGGCTTTCCGCCTAAGCCTTGTTAACCTATTGGTGCAAGCTCAGAGAATTCTTAAACATATTCCCCACAGTGGGGCATCTAGGTGGCTCAGTTGGTTAAGTGGCCGACTTCAGCTCAGGTCATGATCTCATGGTTCATGAGTTTGAGCCCCACATCAGGTTCGCTGCTCTGAGCACAGAGACCACTTCGGATCCTCTGTTACCCCCTCCCCCTTCGCTGCCCCTCCCCCCCTCACGCTCTCTCTCAAAAATGGATAAACATTTTTTAAAAAGGGTACCTTCTCCTAAGTTAAACCATAGGGTGTGGGCCTACGTTTACAACCTTGACACCTCTGACCATAACATTTATGTGGCCCATCTCTACATTCTCTTTATCCTTTTAGGAGACAAGAATCTAAATGACACGGAGACTCTTCAGGAAATTGGATTAAAGTACCTGCCACAGGAAGAGCTTTTCTGCTCACAAATCTGGCAACAGGTTACAAAGGAGTTAACCCAGTGCCAAGATGCCATGGTCAGTATTCGAAGAGCTGGCTCTCAGCTGGAAAAACAGGGTGATGCGCTCTATAAAGATGGGGAATTTGGTAGAGGCTTTGATCAGAGTTTGTGTCTTCAGATTCATCACAGAGACCACACGGGAGGAAACCCCTACAAGGGGGAGGAGCGTGAGAAAGGTTGCATTGAGCGCTCTCATCTTCAGACTCACCAGACGGCCCATGTGGGAGAGAAGCCCTATAAATGTGAGCAATGTGAAAACGCCTTCCGTCGACTTTCAAGCCTTCAAGCCCATCAGAGAGTCCATGGCAGGGAGAAATCGTACAAGTACGATATGTCGTGTCAGGGCCTCAGACAGAAGTCACATCTCCGCCCTCCGCAGAGAGTCCCCACTGGCGAGAATCCACACAAATACGAGGAGTGTGGGAGGAGCATCCGGAGAAGCTCACATTGTCAAGCTCCTCTGATAGTCCACACGTTAGAGAAGCCTTATAAATGTGAGGAGTGCGGGCTGAGCTTCAGTCAGGGCTCATATCTTCAAGTCCACCAGAGAGTCCACGTGGGAAAGAAACCCTATAGATGTGAAGAGTGCGGGAAGGGCTTCAGCTGGCGTTCACGACTACAGGCCCACCAGCGAATCCACACAGGAGAGAAACCATACAAATGCGAGGCCTGTGGCAAGGGCTTTAGTTACAGTTCACACCTTAACATCCATTGTCGAATCCACACAGGAGAGAAACCCTATAAGTGTGAAGAGTGCGGGAAAGGCTTCAGTGTAGGCTCACACCTTCAGGCCCATCAGGTAAGCCACACCGGAGAGAAACCTTACAAATGCGACGAGTGTGGGAAGGGCTTCTGTCGGGCCTCAAATCTTCTGGACCATCAGCGAGGCCACACTGGTGAGAAACCGTATCAGTGTGATGCCTGTGGAAAGGGCTTCAGTCGTAGCTCGGATTTTAACATTCACTTTAGAGTCCATACGGGAGAGAAACCCTATAAATGTGAGGAGTGTGGGAAAGGCTTCAGCCAGGCTTCAAATCTTCTGGCCCATCAAAGAGGCCACACTGGAGAAAAGCCATACAAGTGTGGTACCTGCGGGAAGGGCTTCAGCCGGAGCTCGGATCTTAACGTTCACTGTAGAATCCACACCGGAGAGAAACCCTATAAATGTGAGAAGTGTGGTAAGGCCTTCAGTCAGTTCTCCAGTCTTCAAGTGCACCAGAGAGTCCACACCGGAGAGAAACCGTACCAGTGTGCGGAGTGTGGGAAGGGCTTCAGCGTGGGTTCACAGCTCCAGGCCCATCAGAGGTGCCACACTGGGGAGAAACCGTACCAGTGTGAGGAGTGTGGGAAAGGATTCTGTCGGGCCTCAAATTTTCTGGCTCACCGTGGGGTCCACACAGGAGAGAAACCGTACCGGTGTGATGTGTGTGGTAAGCGCTTCAGACAGAGGTCCTATCTTCAGGCCCACCAGAGGGTCCACACTGGAGAGAAACCGTACAAATGTGAGGAGTGTGGGAAGGTCTTCAGCTGGAGCTCATACCTCCAAGCCCACCAGAGGGTCCACACTGGAGAAAAACCGTACAAATGTGAGGAGTGTGGGAAGGGGTTCAGTTGGAGCTCAAGTCTTATAATTCATCAGCGAGTGCATGCGGACGATGAGGGTGATAAAGACTTTCCCGCCTCGGAGAATTCACACAGGAAAGAAACTCCATAAAAGTGATCTGTTTTAATACCTCAAATGGGTGCTGAAATAATCCAGTAATACCTGTTCTAAGAGACAAAACATTTGTTTATAAGAGAGTATTTCAGCCAGAGCTCGACAGATCCCAATGGTTGGGTAGAGCTTGACCACGTAGAGAAGGCTCATGGGAATGGAGACTTAAGGACTTCATTCAGAACGTTGGCACGTAGCAGATACAACACGGAAGAGAGGCTTGGGAAGGATGAGTCTGATCGGAAGTTAACTGCATGCCGAGATAGAAGTGTCAGACCCTCTTCCACCAGAATATAAGCTCCAGGAGTGTAGAGATGTGTCGACTGCCAAATCTATTCAGCCTTTCAGTGCCTCACAGGTTGTAGGTGTTAAATGAGTGAAGGGAGAAGAGTCATCTTTTGAAATATTTTATTCAGTTTGTCTCTAAACATTTCTATGAAATGTCCTTAGAAGAGGAAAGCTGCAAGGCTTGGAGGACATGTAAATTAGACACGTGGGCTCATTTCCCCCGACCAGGCAGGTCCTGTGAACCAATGTTTCTCAACCTACCGGAAAGTCCAAAAATCAACTCAGTGGGTTGTAACCAGCACCTCGGTGTGCGGATACTTTATTGAGGTATAATTTGCATGCAGTAACATGCATAAATCTCAAGTTTACAGCTTCCTGAGGTTTTGCAAATGTATAACACTTGTGTAATCCTCACCCAAATCGATGTATGCAGTATTTCTATTAAACCAGACTATTTCCTTGTGTGTATTCTAGTCATTCCCACCTCCGGTGGCAACATGGATGGTTTTTATACCTCATGTTGGTTAAGGCTGTCCTTGGACTTCCTCTGGCTTCAGTATGTACTCTTTTGTGTCTGGATTCTTTTGATTACACATATGATCATCTTCATAATTGAGAGAAAGCAGGGTTGACAAAATTCAGTATCCATTCATAAGAAAAATTCCTCAGGGAGGTAAGAGCCATCTGTGAAAATTTTACAAGTTAGCATTCTTTTTAAAATTATTACTGGGGCGCCTGGGTGGCTCCGTCGGTTAAGCATCTGACTTCGGCCCAGGTCATGATCTCATGGTTCATGGGTTCGAGCCCTGTGTTGGGCTCTTGCTGACGGCTAGCTCAGAGCCTGGAGTCTGCTTCAGATTCTGTGTCTCCCTCTCTCTCTGACCCTCTCTTGCTCACACTGTCTCACTCTCTCTCAGAAATAAAAAAAACATTAAAAAATTTTTTTAAGTAAGTAAAAATAAAATTATTATTAAGGAGTAATTTATATGCAGTAAAATTGACTCTTTGGTTATCATTCTGTGTTTTAGCCACTACTTACTATTGTCTCACCACCACTACAATCAAGGCCTCTAACAGTTCTAAGACACCACCTCCACTCCCACCCCTCCCTGAAATTCCTTTGTGCTCTTGTGGTCAACCTGCTCCCGATCACTGCTCCCTACTTTGGCAACCATCCACTTGCTCTCTGTACGCATAGTTTACCTTTACTGGAATGTCCTAAAATGGAATCCTACAGAATGTAGTCCTTGGGAGTCTGGCTTCTCTCAATGCTTCAGAGATTCATTGATCTTGGCGTGTGGATTGCTAGCCATGCTGAGTCGTGTTCTGTTATGTGGATGCACCACATTTGGGTTATCCATTTATCACTTCGAGGATATTTGAGTTTCCAGCTGTTAGCGATGATAAAGAAAACAGTGATTAGTATTTGCATACAGGGCTGTATATCAACACAAGTTTTGTCTCCGTAAATACTTAAGAATGGGGTCGAATAGGATGTTTACCTGTGTGGAGAGTTAACTCTAAAATGGACGAGCTGTTTTGTATTCCCACCATCAGTGCATATCAGGGTTTTGTTTTTAGCATTTCAGTAGGTTTATAGTGGCATCTCACTTCAGTTTTAATTTACATTTCCCTAATGACTATGTTCCCTAATCTTTTACATCTGAATGTTTGCTGTACGTGTTTCTTTTCTTTGGGGAACTGTTTTCTGTTCTTGAATTTTGAAAGTTTATATGTTCTAGATGTTTGTCCTTGTCAGTTACATGTCTTGCAAATATTTTATCTCTGCACATCATTTATGTTTTTATTCCATTATCAGTATTTTTTAAATTAAAACAGCTTTTTTAATGTTTATTTTTGAGAGAGTGCGAGCAGGGTAGGGGCAGAGAGAGAGGGAGACACAGAATCTCAAGCAGGCTCCAGGCTTGGAGCTGTCAGCACAGAGCCCAACGTGAGACTTAAACCCGTGAACAGTGAGATCATGACCTGAGCTGAAGTCAGCCACTTAACCAACGGAGCCACCCAGGGGCCCCCATTATCAGTATTCTTCACAGAGCAGTTTTTTTAAATGAAGTCCAGTTTTCTTCCATGAACCCTACTTTTCCACTCAGATCTAAGAACTTTGCCTAATCCAAGGTCACAAAGATTTTTTTCTCCTTTTTTTTTTTTTAATTTTGTTTATTTGTTGAGAGAGAGAGAAAGAGAGAAAGAATGGTGGGGAAGGGGCAAAGAGGGGAAGAGAGAATCCCAAGCAGGTTCCACACTGTCAGCGTAGAGTCCAACGTGGGGCTTGATCTCATGAACCGTGAGATCCTGACCTGAGCTGAGATGAAGAGTCTGATGCTTAACCACCTGAGCCACCCAGGCGGCCCTCTCCTCTTTTTTATCTAAAAGCTTTATAGTTTTCAGGTTTAACATTTAGGCCTATGATCCGTGTAAGTTAGTCTGTGTAAAGTGTGGGGTCAAGGGCTTTTTTTTTTTTGGCCTGGAAACATCTAGTTAACTATCCTTTTAACATCAAATTGCTGTTGCACCTTTGTGAAAAATCTGTAAATCATACATGTGTGGGTCTTCTTCTAGCCTCTGTTTGGTTCCATTGACTGTTCTGTAGTTCCTTTCTCCGTCTCTTGCTGTGTATTTACGTGATCTGAGGATTTTTCACAGTGCTGTGTTTTAATTCCTTTCTCTTTCTCTCTTGTGTATCTACTACACAAGATTTTGTGGCTACCATAAGGCTTTCATAAAACATAACCACTATAACTTTGATCACATATATAACTTTATCATTTTCTTTCCACTAGATTTTATGTTTTTGATGTCACAGTTTATATATTGTGGATCCATTGATAAATTTTTGTGGTATACATTTTTTTCAAGTTTTTATTTAAATTCCTATTAACGTACAGTGTAATATTAGTTTCAGTTGTAGAATTTAGTGATTCATCACTTACATACAACACCTGGTGCTTGTCACAAGTACCCGCCTTAATCCCCATCACCTATTTAACCCATCCTTCCCTCACCCTCCGCTCTGGTGACCATCAATTTGTTCTCTATGGTTAAGAGTCTATTTTTTGGTTTTCCTCTCCCCATCCCTCCCCCTCATGTTCATTTTTTTTTTCCTTAAAATCCACATATGAGTGAAATCATACAGTATTTGTCTTTCTCTGAGTGATTTATTTCATTTCACCTAATACTCGCCTGCTCTATCCACATCATTGCAAATGACAAGATTTCCTTCTTTTTATGGCTGAGTAGTCGTCCCTTGTGTGTGTGTGTATATATACTACATCCTTATCCGTTCATCAGTCATTGGACACTTGGGCTCTTTCCATATCAAGGTGCATGTATCCCTTCAAATCTGTATTTTTGTATCCTTTGGGTAAATACCTTGTAGTGCAATTGCTGGATCATAGGGTAGTTCTATTTTTGGCTTTCTGAGAAACCTATAGTTATTTTAAATGCTTTTTTTAACCTTTTATACTAGAGTTAAGGAATTGATACACAACTAAGAGAATTTGACAGTATACTCCCTTTGCCAGTGAGGTGTTTATACTTACATGTTCATTTTACTAATTAGTATCCTTTCATTTCAGATTGAAGAACCCCTGTAGCAGTTTTTATAAGGCAGCTAGGGATGATCAGCTCTGTTGGCTTTTGCTTGCCTGGGAAAATCTTTATTTCTGCAGGATGGCTTTGCTGAGTTGTATTGGTTGCCAGTTGTTGTTTCCTTTCAGCACTTTGAATATATCATCTCTCTGCTAGTCTAGGAGGTCTTTGATGACCTCTCCTATGGTGGTGAGTTTCTTTTCCTGTGCTGCTTTCAAAATTCTCTCTCTTTAATTTCTTAACAGGTGTATTATCATGTGTCTCCGTGAAGTCCTCTTTCATTGGAAAATGTTTCAGGATCTCTGAGGTTCGTGTACTTGGCTGTGCATATCTCTCCCCAGATTTGGGGATTTTTTTTTTTTTAGGCATTATATAATTTTATTTTAAACATTTTTATTTATTTTTGAGAGACAGAGCGCAAGTGGGGAAGGAACAGAGAGACAAAGATACAGAATTGAAGCAGGCTCCAAGCTCTGAGCTGTCAGCACAGAGCCCGACCCAGGGCTTAACCTCACAAACTGTGAGATCATGACCTGAGCTGAAGTCGGACGCGTAACCGACTGAGCCACCCAGGTGCCCCATCAGCCATTATATAATTTTTTAAAATAAGCTTTCTTCCCCTTTCTTCTCCTTGGACTCCCATAATATGTATATTGTTTTCCTATATTCTGTCCCATAACTCACATAGGCTTTCTTCATTCTTTTTCATTTTCTTTTTTTTTTTTAATATTTACTTATTTTTGAGAGAGAGACAGAATCCCAAGCAGGTTCCAGGCTCTGAGCGCAACACGGGGCTTGAACCCACAAACTGTGAGATCACGACCTGATACTTAAACCAGCTGAGCCAACCAGCCGCCCCTCACTCTTTTTCATTTTCTTCTCCCCTTATTGAAAATTTCTGATGACCTATCTTTCAATTAACAGATTTTTTTTTTATCCTGCTTGATCCACTCTGTGCTCATGCTCTCTGTTACACTTTTCATTTCATTCATTGTATTTTGGGGCCCCAGAATTTCACTTTGGCTCTTTTTTTCTAATTTGTATCTCTCCCTTGAACTTCCTGTTTTGTTCATGTATTCTCTTCCTAATTTTGTTGGGTTGTCTCTCAGTGGTCTCCTGTAGCTCACTGAGTTTCCTTAAAAGTTATGTTGAATTCTTTGTCAGGCAGTTCTTCACTCTCCATTTCTTTGAGGTTACTTACTGGAAAATGTGTGCCTTTGGTAGTGTCATGTTTCCTTGATTTTTCATATCCCTTGAAGTCTTGTGTTGCTGTCTTCTCCTTTATTGTTTTTGTTTTGTTGTTTATCACCAAGAGACAGAGAGAGACAGAGCATGATCATGGGAGGGACAGAGAGAGGGGGAGACACAGAATCTCAAGGAGTCTCCAGGCTCTGAGCTGTCAGCACAGAGCCCAGTGTAGGGCTTGAACTCAAACCGTGAGATCACGACCTGAGCCAAAGTCAGATGCTCAACTGGCTGAGCCACTCAGACGCCCCTGCTGTCTTCTCCTTTGAAGAAGCAGTCACCTCCTCTCTTCTCTACTGACTGACTTCAGGAGAGAAATGCTATCACTAGTCAGCTGGCTGGGGATTCTGAGGCTTTCTCAGAACTTTTCAATTGATGTGTCCACTCCACACTCGTGCTCCCTCTTGGTGAGGGAATTTATAAGATTATATGCTTGTTCCCAACCCCACAAAGCCAGGCTTGGTGTTGAGAGCCTGCCTTCCCCCCACCCCCAATTCTAGTGTTGTCCTTAAGTGCTTTCGTTTGTGTTCCTTTTCCCAATCCTCCAGAATTAGGATGACTGTCTATGTGTGTTTGCTAGAGGTGTGCAAAGGCTCGTGCTTATCATCTGCTGGGGTGGGTCCAGGGAGCTAGCCACAAAGTAGAGGAAATGAGGCATGTGGAGTGTTGGGGTGCTAACGGGCAGTTTGGGGAGCCTGCAGGAGAGGCTTCCCCAGCAGCTTGTGGGCAGCATATATGAAGTGTACTGAATTATTATTTGATATGCATAAGTGGAATAGTTCTAGGTCATGTGACCAGAAGTCTAACTTCATCCACCAAAAACAGAGATTGACTACCTCTTAAACAGTATCCAGACACAATCCGGTTTTCACAGAATTTATTGAATACGAAAAGGCTGCATCTTCCTAAGTACCTGCTACCCTGCCAAACACTGCAGTGTTAATCTTTCTCCTGGGCTTCCCCCAAAGGGACCATTTGGCTGGGATTGTTGGAGCCTGGCTTTGCACTGGCCCATTGGTTGGTGCTGATTGACCCTGGTGAGTGGGAACTCACAGTTCTCCTAGGCATATTGGTAAGAGTGTATGCAGAGGGTTGGGAAATAAATTCCCTAAAAATCTAGGTGCCTTGTACTTAAGTAAAATGTCTAAGGGGGCATTGGCATTGGCATGTTGACATGCCACTTCTAAAGTAAAGGACATGTTGCATCCTGGCTCCTCCTACAACCAAGAGAGTCACCATGCCTGTGTGCTCCCTCAGGTTTTTGAACAAGCATATTCCTCATTGAGGTGTGCTACCATGTCGTTTTACATGTGACCTGAAATCATTCTGCCTGGAGCCCAGAGGAGAATAATGCTCTCAGGTCCACGTTCCCATGTAAGCTGTTCTGCCACTTGGGCCATATGACCCAGCAGATTAAAAGGTTCTTGAAATGTCAGTGGCAGACAGAAATGGTGTTTGGAATGTCTGGGTATCTCCTAAAGAGAATTCACTGCACAGACCCTTAGAATTTTGGCATCAGGCCCTGCATCCTCTACAGATGCCTTCTTCTCTTTAAGGAACAACTTTGGGGGACACCTGGGTCCAATTCTTGATTTCAGCTCAGGTCATGATCTCATGGTTCATGAGTTCCAGTCCTGCATCAGGCTCTGCCTGGACAGCACAGAGCCTATTTGGGATTCTCTCCCTCTTTCTCTGCCCCTCCCCCACTCATGCTCTCGCTCTCAAAATAAACTTTTTTTTAAAAAAGTTACAAAAAACAGAAACAGCCTTGGTTTTATTATTGCACTTTAGTAGACTGAAGAGTTAACCATGGGCTAACAAGTTACCGCACACTCTGACCTTCCTTCATGGACTAGGTGTTATTTTACCAACGTAGGCTTGGTTTGGTACAGAAGCACTCCACTACCAAATGGAGGAGATTTACATGAGAAATAAATGGAGACATATTTATATGAAGCATTGGAAGCATCAGTAAATGGCCTAAATGCCCATGGTCCATACTTGGTGCTACATTCAGTGTACCCCTTTCTTTACTTCCTTTACCTGTTTACTTTCTCAGTGTACCCCTATGGCCTCATGGAAAGTTCCTTATGACTAGCTGGGTGAGGAAGAAAAATTTACTCCCGACCAATTTGCAGATGGTTCTGCATGATAGGCAGGCACTGACCTGAAATTGTTCAATTGAAATATAACAGCTTCTTTCTCGGATGTCCCTAAAGGACAGGAGTGAAGGGAAATCCTCTCAACGGGCAGAACCTTGAGCAGTGTGTTTTGGTTGCTCATTTGGCCTAAAAGAACAAATGGCTAGAATTAAGAGTCGATAGAGTTTTATGGGCTAGAGCCAAGGGTTTTGCTGGATTTTCAGGTTCTTCAAAGATTTGTGATTGGAAAATTAGTTGCAAAGTATCCTAAGGGAGAGGTATTGTGGATAGACCACTCTGACTAGGGAAAGAATGTGAAGGTAAGTGTGCTGCAGGTAAACAATCCCCATAAGGTACTTTCAGTAGAGGGAAGTTTCAGTAAACCAGTAGTTTGATCCAGTGTGTCTCTACCATTTAGCTTCTGTCAATAGCCACTCCCGTCATGGCCCAACGAGCTCCTGAGACAAGTGACCATAATGGCAGGAATGGAGGTTATCCATGGTTTTAGCAATGTAAACACCATGTGCCAAGGCCATCCTGGCTATAGCCATTGCTGAGTGCTCATCTGTCAGCATCAGAGACCAACATTGGTTCCTTGATCTAGCCCCTTTCCCCAGGATGATTTTGCAGCTACCTGTGGGAGTTTGATTCCATTAAACCATTTCCATCATGGAAGGGACAGTACCTTGTTTTTAAGTGAGTAGGCACTCTGGATGTGGATCTGCCTTCCATGCCTGCAGTGTTTTTGCCAAAATTACCAACTAGGTACTCTAACAGCCTTTTCCACTATTGTGGTATTCCACACAGCATTGATTCTTTTTTTAAAAAAACTTATTTTTATTTCAATTCCAGTGTAGTTGACATACAGTGTTATATTAATTCAGATGTACAATATAGTGATTCACCAATTCCATATATTACTCAATGCTCATTAAGATAAATTGGGATGCCTGGATGGCTCAGTCAGTTGAGCATTTGACTCTTGATTTCAGCTCAGGTCATGATCTCAGGGTTGTGGGATTGAGCCCTCTGTTGGGCTCTGCATTGAGCATGGAACCTGCTTAAGATTCNGGCTCAGTCAGTTGAGCATTTGACTCTTGATTTCAGCTCAGGTCATGATCTCAGGGTTGTGGGATTGAGCCCTCTGTTGGGCTCTGCATTTCTCCCCCCCCACCTTTCTCTCTCTCTCCCTCTGCCCCTCTCCGCCACTTGTGCTCACTTGTTCTCTAGAGCTAAAAAAGGAAAAAGAAAACAAAGATAAGTGTACTCTTAGTCTCCTTTACCTATTTCAACCACCCCCACCCCCCAGTGGTAACCATCAGTTTGTTCTCTACAGTTAAGAGTCTGGTTTTTGGCTTATCTTTCCCCCCGCCTTTGTTCATTTGTTTCTTCGCTTCCACATGTGAGTAAAATCATGTTACTTGTCTTTCTCTGAGTGGCTTATTTCACTTAGCATTATACTCTCTAGATCCAGCCATGTTGTTGCAAATGGCAACATTTCATTTTTTTACTGGCTGAATTAAAAAAATCACATCTTCTTTATCGATTCGCCTATCGATGGACACTTGGGCTTCTTCCATAAGTTGGCTATTGTAAATAATGCTGCAATAAATATAGGAGTGCATATATCCCCTCAAATTAGTGTTTTCGTGTTCTTAGGGTAAATATGCAGTCGTGCAATTACTGGGTCATGTGGTGGTTATATTTTTATTTTTTGAGGAACCTACACACAGCATTGCTTCTGATAAGGAATTCACTTCATAGCAAATGAAGTGTGGCAATGAGCCCATCCTTGTGGAATGCAGTGTTTCTACCTGTTCCCCATTACCTTGAAATATTGGAATTGATAGAAAGTGGACTAGCCCTTTGAAAATTCAGTTACATTACCAGGTAGGTGGCAATATTTTGTTGGGCTGTGGCAACATTCTCATAGATACTGTATATGATTTAAATCGGTGCCCAGAATATGGTGTCCATAACCAAGCTTCACAAGATCAGGAATCCGGGGGTAGACATTTGTGTTGCTCCACTCACTACTACTTCAAGTGTTCCAATAGCAAATATTTTACTTCCTGTCTCCATGAACAGGCCCTATCGAGATCTTAATTCCAAGAGGATTAATGATTTCATCAGAAAACACAACGATGGTTCCATTGAACTTGAACTTGATACTTCCAACTGGGCACTTGATGTCTCTTCTGAATGAATAGTCAAAGAAAGGAGTTATTTTTCTGGTTGGGGTAATTGATCCTGATAACAAAGAGAGAATTGAGTTGCTACAGCACAGTGGAGGTAAGCAGGAGTATGTCTGGAATGCAAGAGATCACTTAAGGTATCTCTTAAAAGTATTATGTCTTATGATCAAAAACCAATGGAAAAATACAACAGCACAATTCAGGAAGGACTGTTAAAAGTCTCAAAACCTTGAAGCATGAAAATTTGGTTCATCCTTCTAGGAAAGGAACCACAGTGAACTGAAGTGTTTGCTGATGGCAAGGGGAATATGGAATGGGTAGTGAACGATGATAGTTGTAGATCATTACATCAGTTCCAGAAATGATGACTATAATACTTCTAAATATTCATTGTTTTGTTATATTTTCACATATTAACAAAATATTTTTCTTTTTATCCCCAATTTTATTGAGAAATGATTGGCATACATCACTGTATAAGTTTAAGGCATTCAGTATGATGGTATAATTTACATATATTGTGAAATGATTACCACAGTAGGTTTGGCTAACATCCATTTTCTCATATATATAAAAAGAAGAGGCACCTTGGTGGCTCAGTCAGTTGAGCGTCTGACTTTGGCTCAGGTCATGATCTCACAGTTTGTGAGTTCAAGCCACATGTCGGGTTCTGTGCTGACAGCTCAGAGCCTGGAGCCTGCTTCAGATTCTGTCTCCCTCTCTGCCCCTCCCCTGCTTGTGCGCGCTCTCTCTCTCTCTCTCTTTCTCAAAAATAAACATTTAAAAAAAGGAAAACATTTTCATTTTTTGATGAAAACGCTTAGGATTTACCCTCACAAGAAGTTTCCTATATATTATATGACAGTGTTTGGTGTAGTCGTAACGTTGTACATTACATCCCTAGTTCTTATTTCTTTTTTTTTTTTCTTAATGTCCTTTATTTATTTTTGAGAGAGAGATAGAGACAGCATGAGCAGGGGAGGGTCAGAGAGAGAGGGAGACACAGAATTTGAAGACAAGCTCCAGGCTCTGAGTTAGCTGTCAGCACAGAGCCTGATGCAGGGCTCGAACCCACGAACCGTGAGATCATGACCTGACCCGAAGCTGGACGCTTGACTGAGCCACCCAAGCGCCCCCTCTAGTACTTATTTCTTATAGCTGGAAGTTTGTACCTTTTGACCACTTTCCTCCAATTCCCCCCAGCAACCTGGCCACCCGAACGGAAACATTAAAAAAAAAAAAATCAGTCAAATTACCGTAATGGTCTTGGGCCCATGAATTTTGTAGTACGGTGTTAAAGTGTGTTTATCAACACTTCTGCAGTGTAGATTTCCAAGTGTGCAGCTTCTTAAGCCTTCACCTTGTGCATTCTTCAGAGGATCTGAAGTTCACCACTGCAGTTGAACCAAACTTTCCAATGATATATTTGCAACATATATCATTTATATATTCATATATATTTGATATATTTGGATAACAGCTAGGTTTGCTGTTATAGTAGAGACAAAACTATAGCAGCTCAAATAACCTAGAATATTTTCTGCTAACGGATTCCGGAGAGGTTAAGTCTAGCCCCTAGTGTGGGAATTTACGTACTACTGCCCTTGAACTCGACAATATGAACTCCGCTCCCACGGCCACTGTGGGAACCATACTCCCGAATCTCCCAGGAGGCGCAAGCACTTCCGGGCGAGGAGGGTGGGTTCTCTGGCTTTCTGGGAAGTGTAGTCCGGAAGTTCCGTAGAGACTCGTCCACTTCCGCAAGGGAGCCTGGAAAGATGAATTCTGGGTAGTTGATCCCCAGTGCAGCCTGGGGCGGAGCGGTCCCAGGCACTTCCGTTCGGGTGGCCAGGTTGCTGCCAGTTCTGTGTCAGTGGTGAGTGGGTTCTGGTTTCGAGACCCTTCTGAACTTCCCTGGGTCCCAGTACCACCGGCCATTGATTTGGGGAAAAGAGCTGCGTCAGACAGCGGTCACTTGAGGGCTGGAGTGGCGTCTCCCTCCAGGGACCCTATTTGCGTTTGGGGCTGTTGTGCTGTGCATGGGCTGGTGGAGGGTCTCCCGGACTCTTTGCCTGCGGTCCTGCCCCTCTCCCCGCCCCAGGCAGCCCATCTTACCCTCGCTCTGCCTTTTCACTCTGTGAACATTGGGCGACGTAACATTTCTGTGTCCAATTTTTTTTTTTTTATTGTAAACTTGGGATGACATTCCTACCATCCCATAATACAGTGGTTTGAGAGTTAAACAAGATGGGTTAAATAAAGCCTTAAGGACAGTTCCTGCCACCTGGTGAATGTTGAGCTCTTGGTATTAGTCTTTAATTTTGTTAAGTGCTTAGTAACCTGAAAGCCATGAATATGGGACGGGGCGAGAGCTCCAGCTGCAGTGACTCCTGGCATTTCTCTTTGATCCTAATCGAAAGCTGGATAATTCCCAACTCCTTCTGAAGAGTTACTCCTGTGAAAATTAATGAGAAAAACCTTTAGAATGGCGTCACACTCATCGCTCTCGTCAATGGTAGACCCAATTGGACGAGACCACCGTGCAGGCTGATACCACTTTAACTATTCGATATTAACCCAGAGGGAAAAAGAATGGCTTTCCTCCCCCAGCCCTGCATCAGCCCAGCCGATGAGAAATTGTCAAAACTCAGCCAATGAAAAGCCACCATACTTCCAAGTCACAGTTAATCCAATGGACTTTTTGTTTATTGCAGCCTATCCAGTTTCTCCCTTTCCTCTGTCAAAGAATGGCCCTCGCCTTTGTTCTGCGGACTTGCCTGTGGTTTTTGCCATATCTTGCTTGTCCTGGATTGCAGCACTCTGCTATTCCACTAAAATAACTGGCAGTTTTATTTTTAAGGTTAACATTCCGAAACCATTTCTGGCTAGAAAATAAGGTCTCAAGGAGGGCAGAATATCTCATGATCTCTCAGGGACAAAGACATAATTGTGGTATTTCAGAGCCTCCTCTCTTTCCTTGGTCTGTGACACACACACACAAGATTGCGTTTCTTGGTGCACAATTGCCACTTAAGTGGTTATGTCTAAAAATTGCTGATATTCTTGGAATTATGTATGAGTTGAAGATCCCAAGACCTAGCTGCTGTCAGCTGTCAACTGTCCTTTCCTTTTTTTTTTCTTCACACATCTCTTTTTTTCGAAGAATTTGGGATTGTGCTGCAGAAGATACTTCTTCGAATCTTCTAAATATTTGTATTGGTAGCAAATATTCAACTGAAAACGTGAAGATTTCATTGGCTTTATTAAGCGATTAGTAAATTACGTGAAGATTTCATTGGCTTTATTAAACAATTTGTAAATTGGGCGGCATCCCATAAAACAAATAGGAGAGTACAAAATGTAAGGTGTGTATGGGGAGGGGGGTGGGGCAAGGAAGTTATTAGCAAGTGGAAAGAAAGGATTGTTCAGGCAGGGTCACTTTTTCTTAAGAGAAAAGAGCAGGGGAGCTTATGCATCTTGGGGGGATGGAGAGGGCCTGTGTGACAGATTACTCACCTGGTGTTTATCAGAGAATTCCTGAGTTTCTGGGGGAGGTTGAAACTGCATTTAGGTTAGGCATAACCAGTTTGGTCACGTGGTCTAAGTGACAGCATTTAGGGCTGTGTTTTTCTTTTAAACAGTACCCATTTCCTAGAAACAAGGATATTCCCTTCTATAGTTACGATGATCAGGGTCAAAATCAGGAAATGACATTGTTCATATGCTGTTATCTAACCCACAGTCCATATTTAAATTTGTTTTTCTTAATGTCTATTTTTTGAGAGAGAGAGAGAGAGAACGCAAACTGGGGAGGAACAGAGAGAAAGAGGGAGACAGAGAATCTGAAGCAGGCTCCAGGGTCTGAGCTGTGAGCACAGTCCGATGTGGGGCTCAAACACGAGCCATGAGATCTTGACCTGAGCTGAAGTCAGATGCTTAACCCACTGAGCCACCCAGGTGCTCCTGTTCTGATCTTCATTTTAAATCCTTATTCACTATTTCCTCCTAATTAAAGCCAGTTTTGTGGACTTCTTTTTTGCTGCCACGTTTCTATTGACTCCTTTAATCTGGAATGATTCCTTCATTTTGATCATGATGTTTTTGTTCATGATGTGTAGGCAAACTATATTGGAGAAAGACCATCTTGTGACATTTGCATGATGTATTTCATGGTTTGATTCAGATTATGCATTGTTGGCAGCATTTCCACAAAAGTGGCCAGGTGTCCTTCTCAGTCAACAGTAACAGGAGCTGAAGGATGTATTTATTTCGTGTTTTGGCTTTATATTGATGATGTCAATTCTGTTTCTTGGTGAAGGATTTGTCTGAGCCATTTTTACACTGAAGTTACTGTTTTTCTTTCTGTGATTGAAGTTTCCTGTGGGGACCCATGTTTTATTAATGGGCTTTCTACTCTAGAGATGAGCATCCCCTTCCTCCTATTTGTTTAGTCACTCAGTCAAATATGTATTCTCTATTTATATGGACTCTGAGTCCAGTTTTGTTCATTTAAATGAGACATAGCTTATCAGACAACTCTTGAAAAAAAGTTCCATCTGTATTCTGTATATATCAGCATTTCCCCTTTGCGTGTGTTCAATTCAGGAATTTTCGTAACATTAAGTGGTGCACATGTCCCCCTATTCAGGTTTAGAACATTTTCATTCCTACAGTGAAGCCCCTTATTACCATTTATAGTTGATCCCTGTTCTCAACAACCGCAGGTAGCCACTAGTTATTTTCTGTCGCTATATTATGAACCACTTATATATTTACTTATTTCCCTTTTTACAAAGTTTTTATTTCAATTCTAGTTACTTAACATACAGTGTAATATTAGTTTCAGGAATAGAATTGAGTTACTCTTCATTTACATACAACACCCAGTGCTCATCACAAAAAGTGCCCTCCCTGATACCCATCACCCATTTAACACATCCTGCCACTCCCCTCCTCCCCAGCAACTCTCAGTTTGTTCTCCAATTAAGAGTCTCTTTTAGGGCGCCTGGGGGGCTCAGTCGGTTAAGCGTCCAACTTCGGCTCAAGTCATGATCTCACGGTTCGTGAGTTCAAGCTCCACGTCCGGCTCTGTGCGGACAGCTCAGAGCCTGCAGCTACTTCAGATTCTGTGTCCCTCTCTCCCTCTGCTCCTTTCCTGCTCATTCACTGTCTCTCTCTCTCTCTCTCTCTCTCTCAAGGATAAATAAACATTTTTTAAAAAATTTAAGAAAGAGCCTCTTTTATAGTTTGCCTCTGTCTCTCCCCACCCCCATGTTCATCTGCTTTGTTTCTTAAATTCCCTATTGAGTGAAATCATATGGTATTTGTCTGAGTGGCTTATTTCACTTAGCATAATACCTTCTAGTTCCATCCATGTAGTCGCAAATGGCAAGATTTTGTTCTGATTGCCGAGTAATACTCTATTGTACATATATACCACATCTTCTTTATCCGCTCATCCATCGATGGGCATTTGAGCTCTTTCTATACTTTGGCCATCGTTGATAATGCTGCTGTAAACATCAGGGTGCATGTATCCCTTTGAATCACTATTTTTGTATCCCTGGAGTAAATACCTTGTAGTGCAGTTGCTAGGTATAGGGTAGTTCTATTTTTTCTTTAATTTTTTTAATGTTTATTTATTTTTGAGAGAGAGAGAGAGAGACCGAGCGTGAGCATGGGAGGGGCAGAGAGAGATGGAGACACAGAATCCGAAGCAGGCTCCAGGCTTTGAGCTGTCAGCACAGAGCCTGATGGCAGGGCTCAAACTCAGGAGCTATGAAATCATGACCTGAGCCAAAGTTTGACACGTACCAACTGAGCCACCTAGTCATCCCAGTTCTATTTTTTTAATGTTTATTTATTTTTGAGAGAGGGAGAAAGAGAACACGTGGGGAAGGTGCAGAGAGAGAGGGAGTCAGAGGATCTGAAGCAGGCGCTGTGCTGACAACAGAGGGCCCCGAAGCGGGGTTCAAACTCAAGAACCATGAGATCACAGCCTGAGCCAAAGTTGGACGCTCAAAACAACTGAGCCACCCAGGCGCCCCAGTAGTTCTATTTTTAAAATTTGAGGCACCTTTATACTGTTTTCCAGAGTGACTGCACCTGTTTGCAGTCTCACCAACAATGTAAGAGGGTTCCCCTTTCTCCACATCCTCACCAACACCTGTTGCTTATTGTGTTCTTAATTTTAGCCCTGCTGACAAATGGCGGTATCTCATTGTAGTTTTGACTTGTGTTTTCCTAATGATGAATGATATTGAGCATCTTTTCATGCGTCTGTTAGCCATCTGTATGTCTTCTTTTTTTTCTCCAAAAATCAATTCTCCATATAAGCTGCCCACTTTTTGTGTACTAGCAGCTCAATAATGAAAAAGTACACTTGATACATGCCATTTTAGCATTTTGTAGACAGAATATTCAAATAACAGCACAGTGCAGCAGGCTTGAACCACTGTTTTATGCAAATATTGTTGGAGATCTTCATGCAGGAAGAGTTAGTCTGTCTTTCCTGTGTCTGAGTCATACTCTGCATGCCTCTTGCTGGTGTACTTTTATAAAAAAAAGTTTTAAAGATTTTTATTTTTATTTATTTTTGTATTGTAATTATTTATTTATTTTGAGAGAAAGAGAGGGAAGGGCAGAGAGGGAGAGAGAAAGAGTCCCAAGCAGGCTCTGCTCTGCACAGAGCTCAGCATGGGGCTCGAACCCATGAAATGGTGAGATCATGACCTGAGCCGAAACCAAGAGTCGGACACTTAACCCACTGAGCCACCCAGGTGCCCCTGGTCTACTCTTATTCCTTCATGTGTTGATGAGTCTTCTCAAAGTAACATATAACTTTAGGTTTGTGTATTTGTTTTTCAATAATAGATTTTATTTTTTAGGGCAGTTTAGCATTGGCAGTAAAATCCAGCAGAAAGTACAGAGATTTCCCATGTACCCCTGTCCCCACACAGCCACAGTCTCTCCCATCGTCTACATCCCCCACCAGAGTGGGGCACTTGTTACAATCGGTGAACCTGTATTGGGACATCGTTATCACTCAGAGTCCCTAGATTACGTTCATATTCACTCTTGATGTTCTTTCTGTTGCTCTGGTCAACTTTGGACAACATAATGATATGGCCTGGCCCCACCATTATAGCATCATACAGAGTCATATCACTGCTCTAAAAATCCTGCGTTCCACCTATTGACCCCTCCCTTCCCCTCACCCCTGGCAACCACTGATACTTTTACAGTCTCCACAGTTTTACCTTTTCCAGGATGTCATATGGTTGGCTTTCACATTGGCTTCTTTTACTCAGTAATATGAGTTTAAGGTAAAAACATGTCTTTTTGTGGCTTGATGGTTCTTTTTTTTCCCCTCTTAAATTATATTCTGGTATGGGGCACCTGGGTGACTCAGTCAGTTGCTTGAGCATTTGACTTTGGGTCATGTCATGATCTCATGGTTCATGGGTTTGGGCCCCGTGTCGGGCTCTGTGCTGATAGCTCGGAGCCTGGAACCTACTTCAGATTCTGGGTCTCTCTCTCTCTCTCTGTCTCTCTCTCTCTGTCTCTCCCTGCCCCTCCCCTGCTCACTTGCCCGCCTATGTGTGCGCACGCTTTCTCTCTCTCTTTCAAAACTGAGTAAACATTAAAAAAACATTTTAAATTATATTCTGGTATGGATATGCATGGTTTATCCATTCACCACCTAAGGGACAGCTTGGTTGCCTCCAGCTATACACTATGGTGTAACTTTAGTTTAAAACATCCAGTCTTGCTGGATTTGCCAGGCAATTAGTTCTATCTCTGCATTTACTCCTTAGAGCTGCTGTATGAAGAGGTTCTTGATCGCATCTTCCACTTACATATATAAAATATAAGAAACCTGCTCAAGTTCACGCGGGAGGCCAAGGGTCAAGAACGTTAGCCGTTTATTCTATTGAATAAAAGTGACAGATAAGAAGATAGTATCTTAGCGCTGTCCCTCTCAGCAAAGGTTGGTTGTAAGATTGAGGTTATGTGCGCTTGGTGTTGTATGAGGCAGTGACGTTCAAGGACGTGGCCGTGGTCTTCACGGAGGAGGAGCTGGGGCTGCTGGACCCCGCCCAGAGGGAGCTGTACCGAGACGAGATGCTGGAGAACTTCGGGAATCTGGTCTCTGTGGGTGAGGACATGACCTCTCTGTCACTGAATGTTAAGTCTCCAGGAGTAGCTTTGTATCCTTTGGTTTTCGAGGCTTTGGGACCCTTGAAATGGTTCTCTGAGTTTGGGGATCTGACTTTCCTAATATCTGTGGACACACGGGGAGCATTATTTTATTTTTTTTATCAATAGGCAAGTTTTTGTTTTGTTGAAGAATGAAATGGATGGTATACAGCTCTACCGTTTGTATTTCTGACCCTATCATGAGTTATAAAACCAGTACAGGGAGCCCTATTATCAACTTTAATGAAACACACAAACAAGATAGTAGCAAGCTTCTCCCACTCTTCCAAGAAATTAAAGAAGAGTAAGCACTTTCTAACTCATATATGTGTAGGAGATCTGACAATTGGTATCTCTTCAAATGGCTCATGAAAACAGAAAGTTTGAAAAGCACTGCTTCTGATTGCTTGAAGAGTATGTACTGGGAACCTAATTCTCCAGTGAATTGTACCTAGAACACGTGTGACTTTGTGTGCTCGCAGGGCATCAGCCGTTCAAACGAGATATAGTCCACTTGGTAAGGGAAGGAAAGTTTTGGATGATGAAGCTAGTAGCCCAAAGAAAAGGCAACTCAGGTAAGATCCAAGTAACTGTAAGTCTTGGAGGCAACTCTTCCGTCTGTTTCACATGTTCCCATGCTCATTTCCATCGCCTTGTTCTAAACTGCCAAACCTCCTTCCTGGATAATTACAACAGCCTTTTTATGGGTTGTCCTGCTTCCACCCTTCCTACCCTACGTCCGTTACCCACCAGGGCAGCCAAGGTGATCCTTAGGAGGTGGAAGTGACATTGCCATTCCTCTGTTCAAAAATGGCTTCTGGGGCACCTGGGTGGCTCAGTTGGTTGCGCATCCGACTTCGGCTCAGGTCTTTCTCTTGCTCAAAAATAAAATAAAAATATTAAAACAATTTTTAAAAAGCCATTACAGCTTCTTCCCCCCCCAAAGTTAAAAAACATTTAAAGTGGCTTTCTTTTATTTATTTAAAAAGTTTTTTTCAAATATCATATGTTTGCACGTATAGGAGGATTAGGAGNACAGAAGCGGAAGCAGGCTCCAGGCTTCAGGCTGTCAGGACAGACCCCAATGTGGGATGCGAACCCACGAACCGTGAGATCCTGATCTGCACCAACATCAGATTCTCAACCAACTGAGCCACCCCGGCGCCTCTAAAGTGGCTCTTGGAGTCCCCTGTGGTCTGCTCTGCATCTCCACTCCCTCCTTTGAATACATCTCCTGTCCTCTCTCCATTTTTCTTTCTTTTTCCAAAATTTAAAAAAAAAATTAATTTTGTACTTATTTTTTTAATTTTTTGATGTGTATTTACTTTTTTCTTAATTTTTATTTATTTCTAGGGGAGAGAGAGACAGCGTGAGCAGNGGAGGGGCAAGAGAGAAAGGGAGGAGAAAAAAAAAGAGAGAGAGAGAAAGGGAAACATAGAATCCAAAGCAGGCTCCTGGATCCCAGCTGTCAGCACAGAGCCCCAGGTAGGGCTCAAACAAGCTATAACACCATGACCTGAGCCGAAGTTGGACGCTTATCCAACTGAGCCACCCAGGCGCCCCAAGATTGTTTTAATTTTTAAGTAGTCTCTACACCCAACATGGGGCTCGAACTCACAACCAAGATCAAGAGTCCCATGCTCTATCGATGGAGCCAACCAGGTGCCCCTCTCACTCCATTTCTCCACCCACATTGCCCTTCTGCTGCCAAGTGTGCTGTACTTTGCTTATTGCTGACTTACCAAATTACTATGAGTGTAGCTGACCAAACAACAGAATTTTAAGGTGTTTTTGTTCTTGAGGTGTGAACTCTGACACCTCACTGGGATGGTATCAGGGTGTATACAGGGCTGTGTTCCTTTCTGGATGCTCGAGGGGAGAGATTTTTCCCTTCGGTTACCGGCATGCAGGGCCTGCACGGATCTTGGCTCTCATTCTCCCTCCTCCACCTTCAAAACCAGCGACATAGCATCTTCCTGACGGTGCTTGGAAACTCTCCCTCTGCCGCTCTTCTGCCCCTTGTGTCTGCTGTCTCTCAGGACCCTTCTGATTACATTCCTCCCCGATAATCCAGGAGATCATCCGCTTTTTTCTGATCAGCTGATCAGCACCCGACATTGCATCTGCAACCCAATGAATACAACATAACGTATGTTCACAGGTTCTGGGGATGAGCATGGACATCTTCCAGGAACCATTATTAAGTATGTTACAGAAGCTTCTTCCTCAGGGTCCTTTACTTCTTTGCTCTGCCTGGAATATTCTTTCATGGTATATTTGTGCTGGCTCTTCCCTTCTTCATTCAGGTGTCTGCAAAGTTTTAATACCATGACACAGGCCTTCTGACCATTCCATTTAAAATACAATGCTGTTGCACTCTCCACAATAGCTAAAACATGGAAAGAGCCTAAGTTTCCATCAGCAGACGAATGGATCAAGAAGATGTGGTTTATCTATACCATGGAATACTACATGGCAGTGAGAAACAATGAAATCTGGCCATGTGTAGCAACATGGATGGACCTTGAGGGTGTTATGCTGGGCGAAATAAGTCAGCCAATAATAAGGAATAAGAAGGACAGAAATAAGAAGGACAAATATCATATGTTTGCACATATAGGAGGATTAGGAGGAACTTAACTGAGGAACAAGGGGGAGAAGAAGGGGGGAAATTGTGGGGGAAAGGGAGAGAGGCAAACCATGAGAGACTCTTGAATGCTGACAAAAACTGAGGACTGATGGATGTAGGGGGGATGGGGGGATGGGCATAGAGGAGGGCACTCGTGGGGATGAGCACTGGGTGTTATGTGGAATCTAATTTGACAATAAACTATTTGTAAAAAAAAAAAAAAGAAACCCCCCCCAAAAAAATACAATGCTGTCTTTACGCTTCTTGCCTTATACTCTATCTCATATGTCTTTGCCTCTCACCCCTCTCTCCCCAGTGGATATAATCTTCAGGAGGAGAATTTTAATTGATTTTTAAAAAAATGTTTTATTTATTTCTAAGAGAGAGAGACAGCGTGAACAGGGGAGGACCAGAGAGAGAGGGAGACCCAGAATCCGAACCAGGCTCCAGCCCCTGAGCTGGCAGCACAGGGCCCGACATGGGGCTCGAACCCACGAATCGTGAGATCATGACCTGAGCCAAAGTCAGACGCTTAACCAACTAAGCCACCCAGGCGCCTCAAATTTTAATCGATTTGATTATCCATGTGTCCTCAGTTCCTAGGCTAGTCCTGGAATGTGGCAGATACCTGTAAATATTTATTGACTTAGAGAATGACTTAATGGATGGGAGAAATTAACTGTATTTCTTGCTTGTGGTGAGACAAGATAGATTATTTTCCTGAATGCTTCTTACAGGCTTTTAAATTTATTTTACAGGGTGCTAAAAGGTCTTTCATTTGCCATTTGAAAAAAACTGATGCAGAAGACCAATTTACCTTTGTCCAAAGTTTTTCCACCCCATTTTTAAAGAAACAGCCCAAAGAAACACCCAAACCTTGTAAGAAACCAGTGCGTAGGCTTCCTTTTCACCCAGTCACTCCGTGACTCATGGAAATCACTAATAAGTGATCCATAAACCAGAGTGAATTGAAGATCTTGCAGAACGTTTCTTGTTTTCAAATGGCTCTCTATCCAATTTCTACTTACATAGATGTAATCACACTTAAGTGCGATTCTTTATGTATACTTGACTGTTATCACAAGGAAACTTCTTTTTTATTTTTGAAATATTTATTTGGTTATTTATTTTAAATTCATTTTTAACTTACATCCAAGTGAGTTAACATACAGTGTCATTATGATTTCAGGAATAGAATTTAGTGATTCATCGCTTGCATAAAACACCCAGAGTTCATCCCGACAAGTGCCCTTAATGCCCCTTGCCCATTTAGCCCATCCCCCCCCCCAACACCCCGCCAGCAACCCTCAGTTTGCTCTCTGTATTAGAGAGTCTCTGATGGTTTGTCCCCCTCCCTGTTTTTACATTATTTTTGCTTCCCTTCTCTTATGTTCACCTGTTTTCATAAGGAAACTTCTAAGCACTGTGGTTGTGACCATACTAGGGAACATGGTTTTCCTGTGGCTTTCCTTTGGTAGGGGACATAGTCATTTCTGGAAATAAATACTTTTTAAAAAGATTTTATCATAATTCCAGTTAATGTGCAGTGTCATATCAGTTTCAGGTGTACAATATAGTGATTCACCAGTTCCATACATCACCCAGTGCTCATCACAACAGGTGTGTTCATCCCCGTCACCCATGTCACCCACCCCCCACCCATCTCCCTTCTGGTAACCATCAGTTCTCTGTAGTTTCTTGATTGGTCTCTCTTTTATTTTTCCTCTTTGTTCATTTGTCATCTTTCTTCAATTCCACAGATGAGTGAAATCACATGGTATTTGTCTTTCTCTGACTGACTGATTTTACTTAGTATTATACTCTCTAGATCCATCCATATCATTGCCAGTGGCAAGATTTCATTCTTTGTTCTGGCTGAATAATATTCAATTGTGTATACATACCACATCTTTATCCATCTATCAGCTGATGGACACTTGGGCTGCTTCCATAATTTGGCTGTTGTTAACAACGCTGCTATAAACATAGGGGTGCACGTATCCTTTTGAATTCATGTTTTAGTATTCTTTGGGTGAATAGCTAGTAGTTCTGTTTTTAACTTTTTTAAGACTTTTTTTTAAAAAGTATTTATTCAGGGGTGCCTGAGTGGCTCAGTCGGTTGAGTGTCCGACTTCGGCTCAGGTCATGATCTCATGGTTTGTGGCTTCGAGCCCTGCATCAGGCTCTGTGCTGACAGCTCAGATCCTGGAGCCTGTTTTGGATTCTGCATCTCCTTTCTCTGCCCCTCCCCCACTCACGCTTTGTCTTACTCTGTCTCTCAAAAACAAATAAATGTAAAAAAAAAAGGAAAAAAATATTTATTCATTTTTGAGAGACAGAGTGCAAGTGGGGGTGGAGCTGAGAGAGGGAGACACAGAATCCAAAGCAAGATCCAGGCTCCAAGCTGTCAGCACAGAGCCCGATGCAGGGCTCAAACCCACAAACCATGAGATCATGACCTGAGCCGAAGTCAGATGCTTAACCAACTGAGCCACCCAGGCGCCCCCAGACACCCCTATTTTTAACTTTCTAAGTATCCTCCGTTCTGTTTTCCGCAGTGGCTGCACCAATTTGCATTCCCACGTACAGTGCACAAGGGTTCCTTTTTCTCCACAGCCTCACCAATGCTTGTTGTCTTTCGTGTTTTTGCTTTTAGCCATTCTGACAGGTATTTTGATAGCGATTGCATTAAATACGTAGATTGCTTTGGGTAGTACAGACATTTTAACAGTATTTGTTCTTCTAGTCTGAGAGCATGGGATGTCTTTCCATTTCTTTGCGTCATCTTCAGTTTCTTTCATCAGTGTTTTCTAGTTTTCAGAGTACAGGTCTTTCACCTCTTTAGTTAGCTTAATTCCTAACTATCTCATTATTTTTGGTGCACTTGTAAGTGGGATTGATTCCTTAATTTCTTTTTCTGCTGCTTCATTATTGGTGTGTAGAAATATAACAGATTTCTGTACATTGATTTTGTATCCTGTGGCTTCACTGAATTCATTTATTAGTTCTGGCAGGTTTTTAGTGGAGTCTTTCAGGTTTGTGTGTGTGTTTTTTTAATGTTTATTTATTTTTGAGACAGAGAGAAACAGAGCATGAGCAGGGGAGGAGCAGAGGGAGAGGGAGACACAGAATCTGAAGCAGGCTCCAGGCTCTGAGCTGTCAGCACAGAGCCCAATGCGGGGCTGGAACACATTGACCGTGAGATCATGACCTGAGCCGAAGTCAGGTACTAACCGGCTGAGCTACCCAGGCGCTCCTCTTTCAAATTTTCTATACAGAATATCATGGCTTCTGCAAACAGTGAAAGTTTGACTTCTTCTTTACAGATTTGTATGCCATTTATTTATTTATTTATTTATTTATAATGTTTATTCATTTTTTAGAGAGACAGAGAAATAGAGCACGAGCAGGGGAGGGGCAGAAAGAGAGGGAAACACAGAATCGGAAGCAGGCTCCAGGCTCTGAGCTGTCAGCACAGAGCCCGACGCGGGGCTTGAACCCACGAACCATGAGATCATGACCTGAGCCAAAGTCGGACTCTTAACCGACTGAGCCCCCCAGGTGCTCCTCAGATCGCTATTTTCATGCTGTATGTCTGTGGGCTGTTTGTCCTGCTTTCCTTCTAAGAGCAGCCCCAAAGACTAGCCTGTCCCCAAGCCAAGCCTGCTGACTTACAGCTCCAGGCTTTAAGCACCGCTGATTGCAAGAACTCCTGAAATTTGGCCCCTCTGGCTTTCCAAGCCAGTTTCCCTGGGGATTCATTTTCCCCGTGCGCTCCCCTGTCTGCTAGGCTGTCTCACCCCCTTCTCTGCAACTGCAGCCCCCTCTTCACCACAGCAGCATGATCCGTGTCTTTCCCAAACTGTCTCCATGCTTCCTAACTTCTCTGTGGCTTCTTCTCTACCTTCAGTTATAGAGTTTGTGCTGCCATTGTTCAGGTTGATTTCTGGGGTATTGAGGATGTTTCATAGTTATCTAGTTGTGTTCATGGGAAGAGGGGCACCTAGGGTCCTCTTATTCCATTGCCATCTTCCATTCTCCCCCCCAAAATACTTTTCTTTTCAAAAAATATTTTTTAAAGTAATTCCTACACCCAGCATGGGGCTTGAAGTTATAACGCCAAGATCAAGAGTCATGTGCTCTCCTGACTGAGCCAGCCAAGCACCCCAAGAACATATTTTTTAAAAATTTTTAAACTTTATTTATTTTGAGAGAGACAGAGATAGCATGAGCAGGGAAGGTGCAAAGACAGAGGGAGAGAGAGAGAATTGCAAGCAGGCTCTGCAGTGTCAGCACAGAGCCCAACATGGGGCTCAAACTCCCAAAGTGTGAGGTCATGACTTGAGTCAAAACCAAGAGTCGGTCACTTAACCAACTGAGCCACCCAAGCACCCCAAGAAAATCTTTTTTAAAATGAGGATTCTGGGGGTGCCTGGATGGCTCAGTTGGTTGGGCATCCTACTTCAGCTCAGGTCATGATCTCATGGTCTGTGAGTTTGAGCCCCACGTCAGTCTCTGTGCTGACAGCTCAGAGCCTGGAGGCTGCTTTGGATTCTGTGTCTCTCTGTCTCTCCGTACCTCCCCTGCTCATGCTCTGTCTCTCAAAAATAAATGTTAAAAAAATAAATGAGGATCCTGGGGGCGCCTGGTGGCTCAGTCAGTTAAGACTCTGACTTCAGCTCAGCTCATGATCTCATGGTTCATGAGTTTGAGCCCCTCATCGGGCTCTGTGCTGACAGCTCAGAGCCTAGAGCCAGCTTTGAAATCTGTGTGTCCCTCTCTCTCTGTGTCCCTCCCCCTCTCACGCTCTGTCTCTGTTTCTCTCAAAAATAAACATTGAAAAACATTTTTTAAATAAATAAGTGCAGATTCTGATGTCTATTCCTAGATAGCTACCCTACAAGTGGAGAAAAAAATATCAATTTCCTGATCTCTCAGATAGTAATCAATGTGAAAGTTATTTTTGTTTTGCACAATTTGCCCATCTACATCGCATTGGCATCTTAAAAAGTCTACCTCCACATCACTGTAGCCAAGTTTCCCCTCCGTGTGCCGACGGGGATGGGGTGACACCAGTCACAGAGCTGAGTGTTGTCTATTCTTGATCATTTTTGGTCAAAAATAAGGCATATATTTCTGCACCTTTATTTTCTACAAATGTAGCCATTAAATAAGAATAATCGTCTCACATAATTTCCATATATTTATTATGAAACTTACTGTTTCATTTGCAATTGATGAACATCATAACCTGGAAAGTATCCGGAAAATGCCCGCTCAAAATTGTCATATCCTCAGAGAGACTTCCTATATCCCGCACCCAAAGAAAATTATTTTAAAGGGACAGTTTATTAAATATAACCACAGACTAGTATCTACCAAGAGGTGGATCCTCACCTATTAATATTTTTCCAAGTTTTCTCCCTTAGGACTTTCCATTTGAACAATTTGTTTAATTAAAGACTTGCTGAGTTCCTGAACTAAGTTTTCAAACTTTTTAGGCTTCCTAGCACAAGCCCTACTAGGAAATGCATCTTCCAGTGTATCCAAAAGTCACATTTCATTTGTGTGTAGATTTACGTGTATGCCTATAAGGCGATTCATGCAATCACCCCATTCCTACAAGTAATGATGCTCTGATGGCTTCTGCCCCCTTTTTTCCCCCCTAAATGCTTATTGCATGAGTTTACATTTATTTTACAGACGACTAAAAGGCTGTAGCTTTCAGGGGCGCCTGGGTGGCTTAGTCGGTTAAGCGTCCAACTTTCGCTTAGGTCATGGTCACGCGGTTCGTGGGTTCGAGCCCCGCGTCGGCCTCTGTGCTGACTGCCAGCTCAGAGCCTGGAGCCTGTTTCAGATTCTGTGTCTCCCTCTCTCTCTGACCCTCCCCTGCTCACGCTGTGTCTCTCTCTCTCTCAGAAATAAATAAAACATTAAAAAATTAAACCAAAATGAAAGTGTATAATTATACACAGGATATTGGCAATTAGGGAAACTCACCTGATCCTCAGAGTAATTATTGGAGCTCTCTCATATAACCATTCATGGTAGACTGAATGGTTTCACGTGCTTATTCTCAGCCTCTTGGTCCACACCACCAGGTGATTGAAAGCCCCACCCAAAATCAAGTTCTTAGTCTTTTTGGTGTGGTCGGCGTCATTCCTAAATCATATTGTTAGAGTATCTAATGTGACCCAAGTTCCTATGGCACTCATTTCAGGCATGACATTCCAGGGGCTTAGAACTATCTCTGTGATGTTGAGGACAGAGGGCTTCGTTGTGTATATAACTTACTTGCATATTATACTATTTAAGAATTTACACTGATTTATGAAATTCAGTGGAAATAGCAAAATTAATGTATCATTATCATTTTTGTTAAGTCTTTGATTTCTAACTTGTCTATTACATATGAGGCTTGGCATGATTCTAAATTTGTTTCATTGGTGCCTAGTGGATGGACCCTACTAGGTTACCTCTTAGTTTCTGGAGGCATTTAAACTAGAGGCCATGGTACAGACTAGAAGATTATAGGGACTATTCCCTGGGTTCATTAAAGTCTCATGCTCTTTTCTAACTGTTAAATCTTGAGGACACTGAACAAAGTCTTCCTTTGTCCACATCTCTGCGTTCTCTGTCTTTTAGGAGACAAAGTCCAACAAAAGATGGAGACAATTCCTAAAGCAAAACGACATGAAGAACTTTCCTGCCAGCAAATCTGGCAACATATTGCAAATGACTTAACCTGGTGTCAAGACTCCCTGGTCAAGAGTTCTCAATTCCACACACTGTGGGATTCACCCAGCCAGGTTGGGCCGGCACTGTCTATAACCCACACAGGACAGAAAACTTCACTGGGGAAAGAGTGTAAAAAATTCTTCAGTGATACCTCCCACTGTGATCTTCAACAGATAAAACCAGGAGAGAAGTCTCACACATGTCACGAGTGTGGGAAATGCTTCTTTTATAACTCGGCACTTCGTATTCATCAGAGAGTTCACCTGGGAGAGAAGTGCTATAGGTGTGATGAGTGCGGGAAGGAATTCAGTCAGAGCTCACATCTGCAAACTCATCAGAAAATCCACGCTTTAGGGAAGCTATTCAAATGTGAGGAATGTGGGAAAGGCTTCAGTTGTAGATCCGAACTTAGTATTCATCGCAGGTTACACTCGGGGGAGAAACTTTATAAGTGTGGGGGATGTGGAAAGGCCTTCGTTAATGCTTGCCATCTTCAAGACCATCAGAGGGTCCACACCGGGGAGAAGCCATTCAAGTGTGATATCTGTGGTAAGAACTTCCGTCGTCAATCGGCACTTAATAGTCATTGCGTGGTCCACACGGGAGAGAAACCGTACTAATGTGAGGAGTGTGGGAAGTCCTACACTTGGCGCTCACGTCTGCGTATCCATAAGAAAGTCCACATGGGACAGAAACCATTCAAGTGTGAGGAATGTGGAAAGAGCTTCTTTTCAAGGACACATCTTTATTACCATCGGAGGTTCCACACAGAGGAGAAACCCTATCATTGTAAGGAATGTGGGAAGAAGAGCTTCAGATGAGTCTCCTCTCTTTTGACACACCAGCAAGTCCACAGTGGAGAAAAACCATCAAATGTGAAGAATGTGGGAAGGGATTTGGTCAGAAATCGTGCCTGCAGGCTCATCAGAAAGTCCACACCAGCGAAAAGCCATACAAATGTGAGGAATGTGGGAAGGGTTACAGGACGAGCTTGGATCTAGATGTGCACCAGAGTGTCCATGTGGGAGAGAACCCGTACACCTGTAGGGCATGTGGTAAGCACTTCACTAGGACCTCAAATCTTAAAGTTCATTAGAGAGCCCACACCAGAGAGAAACCGTACAAATGTAACGTGTGTGGTAAGGTCTTCAGTCAGTCTGGTCATCTAAAATCTCATCAGAGAGTTCACACAGGGGAGAAACCTTACAAGTGTGAGACCTGTGGTAAGCAGTCCAGTTCAAGTTTGTATGTTAAAATTCATCACAGAATCCACGCTGGGGATAAATCTCATTCAGTCTCACAGAAGGGAAAACATTTGTTTCATTAAAGCGAAAGTTTTAGCCATAGCTGAACACATCCCGGTGATCCCAAGGTCACACGAGCGGTGCAGTGTACAAGGTACAAGGACCTTGGCAGTTGTAGCTGTCACTCAAGAAAAAGGCCCTAAACATAATAATTATTTAGGCATTTATCAAACCCTAATGGTGGGTTCAAAATCGATGTCCCCTGTAATAGAAGCTTCACGAGAGCAGGGGGTTTGTTTGCTGCTGAGCCTATTACAATCAGCATCGAGTAGCACTCTGTATGTGCATTTATTTATTTAATATAACTTATTGTCAGATTGGCTTCCATACAACACCCGGTGCTCATCCCAACAAGTGCCCTCCTCAATGCCATCACCCACTTTCCCCCTCTCCCCTACCACCCCCCATCAACCCTCAGTTTGTTCTCTGTATCCAAGAGTCTCTCATGGTTCACCTCCCTCCCTCTCCGTTTGTAACTTTTCCCCCCAGTATGTGAATTTAGTACACATTTGATAAACGAATCAAAGGGAAGAGAGAATTAGGGAAGATTGTGGAGTAGGAAGACATTAAGTTCCTCTCCTTTCATGGCTACAACTAGACAACACTCACATCCCCATAAATAGTCCAGACATTGACCCTGAGACCGGCAGAACAAAGTCAACATCTAATGGTAGAGAAGAGGCCATATCAGAGAAGGTAGGAAGGGCAAAGATGCAGTTTGGGAGTGAGCCAGACCAGCCTTTTGTGGAGGGATGGAAACCGGTCGTGTGGAGAAGGCATAAAACAGTCTGTTACACTGGGGAGCCCACCTAGGGAAGAGGAATCCCCGTAACACTTGGCTTTGAAAGCCAGAGGGGCCAAATTTCATGAGTTCTTACAACCAGCGGGACTTGAAGCCCCAGTTCTGCAGGCTGGGCTCTGGGAGAGCATGACAAACAGCCAGTGGAGATACAGCCAGGAGTCACCAGTTTGGAAAATGCTAGGGGAAGATGGGAAGGAGAACAATTTACTCAGAGCATGGCCTGGAGAGGCAGGCATCATGGGGACACTCCTTTAGGAACAAAGGAGCTGGCAGGTACCATTTCTCTCCCTGGCCCCTCAGCATAAGCACATGGGCATCTGCTGGAACCAGCGCAGCACCAACACTCCTTACCTAACTTTCTTACACCAACCCCTGCCCCCCTGTGCTCTGGTGATCTGCCTTTCCCAGCACACTTGCTTCAGTCGACGCTCTGGGCCCCCTTCCCCAGAAGACCAGAACAAATCTGCCTCATCTCCTGCCCTGCGTGTTTTGTGGAACATCGGTTCCGGAGGTGGCAGCTTCAACAGGTTTCATTTCACAAGCAGACCAACACATATCTTATTAAAATGTGCTCCACCCAGCCTGGACCAAACACTGCCCACAACAGGCAAAGAGAGCCTCTGCAGGAGACTAGACGGAAGAAAAAGAGTCTAGGACTCAACAGCGGGGCACCGGCAACACACATAGGAGACACCCCCTGAAGCAACAGGTCCCAGAACACAGGAGACCATGCACTGCAGGGCATTACAAGACCTGTTCTTCATAAGGTCGTGACTTTCGAGAGCAGGAGACATAGCTGACTTTCCTGATACGCAGAAATAGACACAGAGTTAGACAAAATGAGGAGACGGGAATATCTCTCAAATGAAAGTACAGGACCAAACCACAGGAGGAGTCCTAAGCAAAATGGATATAAGTAATATTCTGGATAGAGAACTTAAAGTAATGATCAGATACTCAATGTAGGTTTGAGAAGAGTGGGGTACAGCACTGAGACCCTTAATAGATTAAAAAGAACCAAGCAGAGATGAAGAACATGATAAATTAAAAATACACTTGATGGAATAAAAAGGTGAGATGAAACAAAGTAGTGAATTAATGACCTGGAAGACAGAGTAATGGAAAGTAATCAAGCTGCACAAATAAGAGCATGCAGATTGAAGATAGGGAACTCAATGACTCCATCAAGCATAATAGCATACTAACATTACATTAAAAGGATCCCAAAAGAAGAGAAATGGCAGAAAATTTACTTGAAGAAATAATAGCTGAAAACAATGTGAGGAAGGAAACAGATAACTAGATCCAGGATGCACAGAGATCCGCCCAAAAAATCAGCCCAAGGATGTCCATACCAAGATACGTATTTATTAAAATGGCATGAAGTAGGTGCGCCTGGGTGGCTTAGTTGGTTAAGCGTCCGACTTTCGCTTAGGACATGATCTCACGGTTCGTGGGTTCAAGCCCCGCGTCGGGCTCTGTGCTGACTGCCAGCTCAGAGCCTGGAGCCTATTTCAGAGTCTGTGACTCCCTCTCTCTCTGACCCTCTCCTGCTCTCTCTCTCTCTCTCTCTCTCTCTCAGAAATAAATAAAACATCTTAAAAAATAAAAAAAAAATTGTTTAAACATCATATATTCCCATAATAACATGGGGCCATTAATGTCAAGGACATGTAATAGCAGGAGAAGAACATAATATGGGGTTTGAGGATTCAGATCATAGCCTTCTTAGTATAATAATATTCACAAATTTCTCTGTGTGTGTGTGTGTGTGTGTGTGTGTGTGTGTGTGTTCTATGTATTTACATAGATAAGATAATGTAGAAGTGGATACTCTTAATGATACTCTTTGGTAAAGAGAATTTGGTAGCATTTTCCATTCTGTAATTCTACTGTGTGTTTTTATTTCTCAGTGAACATCAATTTGATCAAACTGGTAAATTAGGTACAATAGAATTTGAAAAATAATTGGGGGGCGCCTGGGTGGCTTAGTCGGTTAAGCGTCCGACTTTCGCTTAGGTCACGATCTCGCAGTTCGTGGGTTCGAGCCCCACGTCGGGCTCTGTGCTGACTGCCAGCTCAGAGCCTGGAGCCTGTTTCAGTCTGTGACTCCCTCTCTCTCTGACCCTCCCCTGCTCACGCTGTCTCTCTCTCTCTCCTAGAAATAAATAAAACATTAAAAAAAAATTAAAATTCTAAAAAAAAAAATAAAAGAAAAATAATTGGGACTCCCTTATAGTTGTGTCACCTAATAACTGTTCTACATTATCATATGGCATATAAGATCAAAATTAAGGAATAAGACTCAATTAGTATTCACAGATAAACTAATGAGTATGGTTAACTTTCTTTGTTGGTGCTGCACAAGATTCATCTTGAGGCATAAGCCAGGGAGCAGGCAAATACTGGAGATAGTAAAGTGCTTGTGTTGCGGAGGTTTAAAAAATGCTTTGAAGGGGGCGCCTGGGTGGCTTAGTCAGTTAAGCGTCCGACTTTCGCTTAGGTCATGATCTCGCGGTTCGTGGGTTCAAGCCCCACGTCGGGCTCTGTGCTGACTGCCAGCTCAGAGCCTGGAACTTGTTTCGGTCTGTGACTCTCTCTCTCTCTGACCCTCCCCTGCTCACACTGTCTCTCTCTCTCTCCTAGAAATAAATAAAACATTAAAAAAAATGCTTTGAAGAAAAAATGTGCATGGGTAGGGATCATACATAGCATTATAGCATTAGAGCCCCTAAGGAGAAAGAGAAGCTCTGGATGTCATTCCACACTCCGTGGACGCCATGGTGAAATTTTAAGTAGATTGACTGAAGGGCTTTACTTACAAAGGATAAACATATCTAATAGATTCATTTTCATAATCAGTTTTCTGGGCTATTTCTTCACAGGATACTAGATACTGAGATCCATGCTATCTCAATTTGCATAGTCATTTGAAGGCCCCTAATACCACCTTCAGGTTCTGTGATTTGCTTGGAGGACTCAGAATATGGTTGGATTTAGGACTATATTTCAGTCAAAGAATACAGAGCAAGAATACACATGTGAAATGTCTACAGTAGGACTTGAATCTACCATAATGTGCAATAAATAATACTAGTTAATGTTACATCACAGTATTTGAAGTACAAGATAGCAAAGGGAAAGAATAAACATCACCTAGAACTTTGCATTCTTTTGTGGAAAAAGATACAATGTGCTTTGGTTGTATGCAGAATACTTGTATCATGTGATTAAAGACCATCAACAGTTGAGTTTGAGTAAGAGAGATTATCACAGGTAATCCAGATGGGCCTGACTCAATCAGTTGAAGGGCCTATTTGGGGGTTTGAGATTCTATATACATTTTAGGATGGGTTTTGCTATTTCTGCAAAAACCATTGGAGTTTTTTTTTTTTTTGGGGGGGGGTACCTGGGTGGCTCAGTCGGTTAAGCATCCGACTTTGGCTCAGGTCATGATCTCACTGTCTGTGGGTTCAAGCCCCGCATCGGGCTCTGTACTGACAGCACAGAGCCTGGAGCCTGCTTCAGATTCTGTGTCTCCCTCTCTCTCTGCCCCTCCCCCACTCACACTCTATCTCTCAAAATAAAATAAAGACATAAAAAAATTTTTAAAAATTGGAGTTTTTCCAGGGATTCCTTTGAATCTGTAGATCACTTTGGGGAGTAGTAACATTTTAATAATATTAAGCTTTCCAATCCATGAGCGTACAATATGTTTCCATGTCTTCTTTATTTTTTTTTCCAGAAATGTTTTCTAGTTTTCATTGTACAGGTTTTCACCTCCTTGATTAACTTTATCCCTGAGTATTTTATTCTTTCTGATGCTCATGTAAATTGCTTCTATAATTTCCTTTTTAGTTTGTTCATTTTGTATAAGGGTGCGACTGATTTTTCTGTACTAACTGTTATCCTAATACTTTGATGAATTCATGTATCCTAATAGTTTTTTGATAGAATCCTTAGCACTTTCTACATATAAGATCATATCATCTGCAAACATAATTTTATTCTTCCTTTCCAATTTGGATATCTTTTATTTCTTTTTCTGTTTAATTGCTAAAGCTAGAACTTCCAGTACGATGTTGAATAGAAATTGTGAAAGTGAACATCCTCTTTCCTGAGCCCAGAGGAAAAGCTTTCAGTCTTTCACTAGTGAGTGTGATGTTTTCTGTGGGGTTTTCATATAGGTATATCTCATTTTATTTTTTTTTAATTTTTTAATGTTTTATTTATTTCTAGGAGAGAGAGAGAGAGACAGCGTGAGCAGGGGAGGCTCAGAGAGAGAGGGAGTCACAGACTGAAACAGGCTCCAGGCTCCGAGCTGGCAGTCAGCACAGAGCCCGACGCGGGGCTCGAACCCACGAACCGCGAGATCATGACCTAAGCGAAAGTCGGACGCTCAACCGACTAAGCCACCCAGGCGCCCCTAGGTATATCTCATTTTAAAAAAAAGTTTTAATCTTTATTTTTGAGAGAGTGAGAGAGACAGAGTGAGAGTAGGGACAGAGAGAGGGGGAGACACAGAATTTGAAGCAGGCTCCAGGCTCCAAGCTGTCAGCATAGAGCCTGATGCAGGGCTCGAATTCATGAATGTGAAATCATGATCTGAGCCAAAGTCGGATGCTTAACTGACTGAGCCACCGAGGCACACCTAAGCATATTTCATTTTATTGTGCTTTGCACATACTGCCTTTTTACAAATTGAAGGTGTGTGGTAACTCTGCACGAGAAAGTCTATAAGTGCCATTTTACCAACAGAATTTGCTCACTTCATGTCTCTGGTAATTCTTACAATATTTCAAACTTCTAAGTTATCATTGTATTTGTTATGGTGATCTGCAATCAGTGATTATAATTTGCTGAAAGCGCAGATAATGGCTAGTGGTTTTTAACAAAGTATTTTTGTATTAAGGTGGTTTTTTGTTTTTTTTTTTTAAGAAATGATGCAACGGCACACTTAATAGACTACAGGATAGTGTAAACATAACTTTCATATGCACTGGAAAACCACAAAATTCATTTGACTTGCTTTATTGTGACATTCACTTTATTGCACTAGTTTGGAACCATACCCTCAATATCTCCAAGGTATGCCTATATGTAGCTTTTATTGTATTGAAGGAGTTTTCTTCTATTCCTAGTTTATTGAGAGTTTTTATCATAAATATGACATAAAATAGGTATGTGTATAAATGTGTGTGTGTGTGTACTCTCTCTAGTACCCAAAGAAGCCCATCAACTGTTGGGCTTCCTTATTTTAATGCTTGCTGCTAGGGAGTTTTGCCTGAATGTATCTGGGATACTTCTCTGGCTCCTATCCCAGTAGCTCCCAGGAATCGCACCTGCTATGCTGGGCCTTGGACCTTATTTGGGTTTACAACTTGACTAGGACTACTCACTGCGTCCATGACTAAACACAGTGAGTGTCAGTTCCACCTGCTTTTCAGTGCACCACACCATCTTGATGTTCTTGACGACCAAAGCTTTTGTGGGGACTTGGGCTCACTGAAGTTCAAGCCCAGACCACAGATGGCATATTGCAGGGGAACTGAGGTATCCCTGTGGAAGTACAGTAAAAGCATACTGTAGGCAATTCCACGTGGAACTCAAATTGGTCTGGATACTTATCTTGCAAGAAGATTGACAAGAAGGAATTAGTCAGGTCAACAGCAGCATTATCACAGTCTCCAGGGTGGGTTGGCACCATCTCAGTGATGGTGATGAGATCGGGCACTGCAGGGAGTCAAGGGAGGAACCTGGCCATTCAGCCCATGCCAGTCTCCATGCCCCAGAGTGGTGTGGAGTGGCGCCAAACAAAGTGGTATGAAGCACTCAAGCTTGCACCATGTCCTAAATAAACAAAGTAATCTCCTTCTCCACCACCCCCACCCCGTTATGCAGTATTCTTTTGTTGAAAACCCATTGGTGTTGGTTAACTTTGTAGCAGGAGTCTTTGCTGTTATGGCTCCCTTTTTTTTGTTTGTTTGGGTTTTTTTTGTTGTTGTTGTTGTATGCTCGCTTAGGAGGTGGGGACGTTTTGTGTCACAAGCAGCCAAAATGTCAATGCCCATAGTGCATTTCGCTATGGAAACCACAGCGACCAGCACCTGAAATGTCTTAAAGCATTTTCAGGCATACCAATCACACAAGCAGATAATCAGCTGTGACACCAGGTTCATCCCCCAACCCCCTCCTCTAATATTACCAGTTTAATCTTTAGCCCTTCGGGGGCCTGGAACAACTCATGTGAGCCCCAGCATCCAGGAGCCTCAGAAAAGTCAATTCTCCATTTTTCCTCTTATCTTGACAGAATAGAGCCACTGGTCTCCGGTGGGGATATGGAGATCTTGACCCCATCTCTGTCCCATTTGGCTAGGGACATTTGGATCTGCAATGTCCCCTCATCAAACAGATGCGCCATCCAGGTAGCTTAGAATTTTCCTGGCTTCTGTCCATGGCTGTACTTCAACTTCTACTTCCTCCCTCAGAGAAGACCTCATTTCAACTGTCCTGTTTTCCTTGATGCCATCAGTTGTTCAGCGCTGCGTGAAAATCGGTTTTACTTAAGTCTGGCGAGTGAGCTGCATTGAGTGGAGCTTCCTGCACAGGGTCATTCTATTTCCCCCAGACATTTGTCTACAACTTCTGAGACACCATGGAAGTTAGTGGGTGGGCTGGGAGTGCGAGGGTGGCCAGAAGTCTGGGTATATTTTCTCTGCTCTTCTTAGGACTCATCTCTCATACTTCTGCACTTAACCATTGCACGAACTCATCCCTGTTAACAAGGTTATTATCTACATTGTGTTTGCCCCCAAGTGACCAGAGGGTGGCCAGCATCTCATTCCCTGGGGTTCCGGCACCAAGCAGGGGCAATGAGGCTGGTAAACCTTTGCATTTCCACCATGCCATGGTGTGTTTCCTGGGTGACCCTACGCACTATGCTGAACTGTTGAACAGATACTAGGTACACAGCTCTCTATTCCCCTGGAATTGATAACCAGTGCAGAGTAATCGTTGTGCAGAGTATTTCATTGGCCAGTTATATCCACGGACATGTGTGGCTACAAGGGAGGTGGGAAAGTGAACATTTCGCTTTTCTAGTCTCTGTAATGGAAGTGATTAAGAAAGGAGTGATCTGTGATTAGCAGCTCGTCCGCTAGCCAAAACTGTCTGTCCCAGAAGAACATAAAATGATATTCATTGCAGCTTCATATACGATGGCAAACCTACTATTCATCAGGGGAATGTGCCAAAATACTTATTTAATTCATCCAGAAACACACCAGTAGTTCGACAAGTTGGGCTTATTATTTGTTGTGGTAGAGAGCACACCCAGCAGGGAAAACTGTGAGGTGTCACCAGAGAAAAAGGGTGTCAGAAAGAATCTATTATAGGATTTGAGTCTTGTTTTGGGTGGTTTAGGGAAGACCTAAGGAAGCAGGGTTCACTATAGATTAAATACTGTCAGAAAGCAAGACTAATTCTAAGAGTGGGTATTTCAATAAACTTTACCTTTTGGGAAGGCAGACTGAAACAAGAATAAAGCTCTAAGTGGTAAAGAACTAGCAGTCACTCATCTAGCAAAAACAAAGGGGGGGGATGTTTGGTACTGTGTGGCTTGGGACAGTGACCTCGTTTTTGTCTGCATCTCAACAAAATTAAGAAGGGAACTTGTTTTGTCTCACTTTACCATGGTCTCAGAGAATGCTCATTTGCGGATGGTATCCTGTGATTCATTTATGTCCCAAAGGAGAATAACATGGCCCAGCTCTGAGTGCCATACCAGCTTCCAGAGATCATGGGCTGTTTCATTTTTAGTTCTCAATCCATCCAGTGTAACATTATACAGCCATCGTTTGGAAGGAGTTAGATGTTCAAAACTAATACTAGTAAATGTTTAGCTTATACTGAGTTTAGAAAAATGGATATAGAACATGGGACTTCATTTTTATTTTTTTAATGACTTTTTTAAAGAGAGTGTGTGTGGAGGGAAGGGTCAGAGAGGCAGAGGGACAAAGAGAGAATCTTAAGTAGGCTCCACACCCAGCACAGATCCTAACGAAGGGCTTGATCTCACCACCGTGAGAACATGACCTGAGCCAAAATCAAGAGCGAGACACTCAACCAACTGAGCCACCCAGGCACCCTGAGACTCATTTTAAAAATCAAATATGGGGCCCCTGGGTGGCACCCAGTCAGTTAAGCATCCGACTTTGGTTCAGGTCATGATCTCATGGTTCATGGGTTCAAGCCCCGCGTTGGGCTCTGTGCTGACAGCCAGCTCAGAGCCTGGAGCCTGCTTCAGATTCTGTATCTCCCTCTCTCCCTGACCCTCCCCTGCTATCCTCCCCTCCTCTCTCTCAAAAATAAATAAAACATTAAAAAATCTTTTTAAAATTTTATAAAAATCAAATATATATGTTGATATATATATATGTTTATGGGGAGACAAAAAAATTTATCTTCAGGGGGAAGGATTCTAGGTGCATCCTATTTAGCCTCATACTATTTTTAGTTTTTAGTAACATACCTTTTAAAATTACTAACTAGGGGCGCCTGGGTGGCTTAGTCGGTTAGNCTCTCTCTCTCTCCTAGAAATAAATAAAAATATATAAAAAAATAAAAATAAAATTACTAACTATATGAAATAAAATAATAAAATATAAGATATTTTTAACCAGAAATTATAAAGGAAAAAACTCTTAATACTAAAATATGCTCCCTCACCTACAGAAGCCTCCTTCTTGATTCTGCTTTAAATCGTAGGCTTTGGGTGTCCGAATAACTCCAATGTCACCTTCTGCAGCTGTTATGCTTGCTTTGTTTGAGGCAGTGGGCAATTTTGTAACTTCACTGAAGCTTGACATTTTCACCTCCAAAGTAGGGATAATAGTTTTTAAAAGTTTTGTTTGAGAGAGAGAGAGAGAGAGAGCGCACACACACGCAGGGAAGGACAGAGGGAGAGAATCCCAAGCAGGCTCCCTGATCGGTGCAGAGCCCAATGCAAGCTCGATCCCCCGACCCTGGGATCACGACCCAGGCCCAAATCAACAATCAGATGCTCAACCTGCTGAACCACCCAGGCGCCCGGGGATAATAATTTTAATACACTGTTTAAATGAGGGAAGAGTGTTTTTCCAGGAGAACAAGCTTCCACTTTGGTCCTCCTAAGTTGTCTTCCCTCCCCAGTCTGTGGTGTGTCAGGGTCTGGAGTAGAGGCGGGTAACGTCTACACTTCTCACTGCCCCTCTGGAATAATCCACCTATTCTTTGAACTCTGTTACAGCCTCTTATCGTCAGATTATATTAAACATCCTCCTCCTCCTCTCACTCACCTAGTGTCCCCTAAGCAATCATTCCCCGCCAATTTTTTGAAGACTTTATCTCCTCACCTAATCCCTTTCCGACAATACTCCTGTCACAACTGGAGGCGTTTCGAATTCAGGAAGTCGTGTCCACGGAATAATTTCGCTGAGGACTCCGGCAGAGGTTGTAACGCAGACTCTCAACATGAAAGCCCATATTATCACCGGGGAAGTCGGGACTGCGCGATCCCTTCCATTCTAGCATTTGGGTAAGTGCAGACAAGGAGCTTCCAGCAGCCGCAACTACTCGTTCAACAGGGTGAGCCTAGGGGGCCCCTGGGTGGCTCAATCGGCTGCGCTTCCGACTTCACCTCAGGTCACGATCTCCCGGTTAGTGAGTTCCAGCCCCGCGTAGGGCTCTTCGCTGACAGCTCTGAGTCTGGAGCCTGTTTCAGATTCTGTCTGTGTCTTTGTCTCTCTCCCTCCTCTGCTCGCACTCTGTCTTCTCTCAAAAGTAAACATTAAAATTTAAAAAAGAAAAAAAAGAGGGTGAGCCCAGAACATTTCCCCTTCAGCATTCTGGGAGCTGTAGTCCAGACGCTCCGTGTAGTCGCGCGCACTTCCGCTCAGGAAGGCGGATCTGGTGCATTCTGGGAGATGAAGTCCAGAAGCCCCCTGTTCTCGCTGGCACTTCCGCTGAGGGAGTGGGAGGTTGCTCCTGAATTTTCTATGGGAGCGGTGCGTCAGTTCCGCCTGTCCCGGCGCTTCCAAACTTCCTGAATGTGTGCTTGGAACCTACGGCGACAGGGCGACTTGGGGGGGGAAGAAGTCTGAGCAGAGTCCGCAGGTATTAGGGGGGAGGGCAGTGGTGTGCGTCTCTCGGGCAGTCTCTGCGTCCGTGGGGTCCCGAGTCCCGGGGTGGGGCGTGGGGTGGGGTCACCTATCGCCTGGCTGGACAGTTGCTGCTTGTCTCAGCTCGCCCAGTCCGCCTCCCTGCACCCACGCGTGCCGCTGCTTCCTGGTGTTGGGGAATTGTCGGAGGTGGTGAAAGACGACTCCAGCTGCCTCCATTTTGACCTCAAACTTTCCGGTTGGCTTCTTTCCAGCTTGTCTCGGACTCAGGTGGAAGAGCCTGGAGGGCAGAGCAGCCCCTGGTGGGAACCGAAACTAACCCCTCAAGCAGTAAGGACTGTCTTGAGCCAGCAAGACCCCGTTTGTGATTGACCCCACGATAGTAACGAATTTGACCTTCACTGCCCACCTGCAGGACCCACCCGCCTTTGCCTCACGTTTTCCTTCCATAAACCCGGACGTATTTTTAGCAATTTGAAGACAGTCTTTGAGCCGTCAGTTTGCGGTCTTTTGGTGTTCGCCTCACTTGAGATACATTCCTTTCTTATACACCTGGACTAGATTCTCTGCCTTTGGCTTTTGTCAGCAGAGAGGGATCGAATCCGGTCTGTTTGGGGACACCCCACCCCTCAAAGCCAGGTGCTCTTGCACCCCCGCCGCCAGCTATCGCTGAGGAAATAAAAAATCTCAAACCAGTTCCTGGCATATGGGGAATGGTGACCTCCTTTTAGTATTAATTTCCCAACCATCTGTCAAGTCCCCCGATTAGGGTCAGATATCCAACTGCGGTGACCTTTGCTCTTCTCTGATTCCTGCCCAATACTCGATCATTCCGGCCCCTTCTAATCTCTCATTTAGAAAGGGGAGGGTACAATGGAAGTAACGTTGAGTTCCTACCTTGGTAAGTCAGAAACCTTACCAGATTGAGTTGTTGCACAAAGAAAACTTCGATTTGCAAGCACATAAGGAGATCATGGCTTCCACAGCCGTGGATCCCCAAAAGAGGTTGAATGGGTTTCTTTGTTGAGGGTTAGGATGAATATTTAATTTTTTTTTTTTTTAATGTTTTACTTATTTCTAGGAGAGAGAGAGACAGTGTGAGCAGGGGAGGGTCAGAGAGAGAGGGAGTCACAGACTGAAACAGGCTCCAGGCTCCGAGCTGGCAGTCAGCACAGAGCCCGACGCGGGGCTCGAACCCACGAACCGCGAGATCATGACCTAAGTGAAAGTCGGACGCTTAACCGACTAAGCCACCCAGGCGCCCCAGGATGAATATTTAGAGAGGGAAGGCTTGACATCGTATGTGGAGGCAGGCGTAGGGATGAGCATGCGCCTTATGGAAACATGCTTGTATGTTGTGTTACGTAACTGAGTCAGAGGCGCCTCCTGGGGCAGAGATTTTAGGATTATAGTGAGGTAAAGGTAATTGTAGGTCATTTCCAGAAGTCACTGCATGGCCCTTCTGTGCAAGCACGAGTTGGAGGGTTAGGTCCGAAGGTCTGGGTGGTCTGGGCCTGGGCCAGGTCTTTCAGGGCAATTGTCATCACCTGAGGTAGTTTCCGGTTTCATTGGCCTGAGGTAAGAGGTGAACTAGAAAGAAGAGCTTAAAGGGAAAATGTAAGACAGAAGCTAGTGAGTACAAGCAAGTGGGCAGTAAATGTCAGGTCTTGGGGTCTAGTTCGTGATGAGGGTTGCTTCCAGATTGCACTTTTTAAAAAAAAATTTAGAGGAAGAGAGAGAGCAGGCATGAGAGGGGGAGAGGGGCAGAGGGAGAGAGGGCATCTTAAGCAGGCTCTATACCCAACGTGGGGCTCAGTCCCACAACCCTGGGATCATGACCTGAGATGAAATCAGGAGTCTCATGCTCAACCGAGTCACCCAGGTACCCCCCAGACTGCACGCTTATTGAGGACAGCGACATGATCTTGGCATCTCATGACATTCTTTTTTCTCCCCCCAGCCTGACTTCTCAGAAAGGGCTGCACAGAGGTGGAAAAAGTGACTCCTTGGCTACTAACAGCAAGGTTCTACGTGAGTGGGACTTGGCATTTTTCTTTCTTTCTTTTAAATGCTTATTTATGTGTTTTGAGAGAGTGGGGCGTGGGGGAGGGGCAGAGAGAGAGCGAGAATTAGAAGCAGGCCCCCTGCTGCCGGCACAGAGCCTGTCATGGGGCTGGCACTCCCGACCATGAGATCGTGACCTGAGCAGAAATCAAGAGTCAGATGCTTAACTGACTGAGCCACCCAGGCACCCCTGGGCACTTTCTTTAACAATGATATTCTCATCAGTTAGATCATGTATAGGATGTGTAATTGGGCATGGCTATTAGTAATAATTCATCCTTAATCGCCAGCCTCAACAATGACGGTTTTATACAAATAAGTATATTGTGCCACACCACAGCTCTGTGAAGAAATTCTGCGTTTTTTTTGGTTTTTGTTTTAATTTTTCTGTTCTATAAAATGAGATTGAGGGGCGCCTGGGTGGCTTAGTCGGTTGAGCGTCCGACTTTCGCTTAGGTCATGATCTCGCGGTTCATGGGTTCGAGCCCCGCGTCGGGCTATGTGCTGACTGCCAGCTCAGAGCCTGGAGCCTGTTTCAGTCTGTGACTCCCTCTCTCTCTGACCCTCCCCTGTTCACGCTGTCTCTCTCTCCTAGAAATAAATAAAAATATTAAAAAAAAAAAATGAGATTGAGACCCAGGGAGCATAAATTATTTGCCCATAGTCCCCACCTAGGAAGAGGCTGATGGGGTTGGAATGAAGGCAGTCTGAGTCCAGAGCTCAAGTTGCTAATCTCTCAGGTATGTTCTGCAGCTGTAGGAACTAGCAGGCATCAGACCCCGGGGTAGTTAGGACTTGGGTCTGGAAGACCTTAAAAGCAAGGCTAAAGGGCTCTGACTTTTCTGAGTTTTTAAAGCCATTGTCAAATATTTTATTCCACTTATTACTAGTAATATGCTTTATTCTTTTTTTTTTTTTTTTTAAGTTTCTTTATGTATACTGAGAGAGAGAGAGAGAGACACTGTGAGTGGGGAAGGGGCAGAGAGGGAGGGAGACACAGAATCCGAAGCAGGCTCCAGGCTCTGAGCTGGCTGTCAGCACAGAGCCAGATGCAGGGCTTGATCCCATGAACCGTGAGATCATGACCTGAGGCGAAGTCGGGCGCTTAACCGACTGAGCCACCCAGGCGCCCCTACAATTTTATTTTTAAGTAATCTCTGCACCTATTGTGGGGCTCATATGATCCAGAGTTGGATGCTGTATTGAATGAGCCAGCCAGGTGCCACATAACTACGGCCGAGTTTTAAACATTGCCAACAAAGAATAACCTAATGAACTGCCATTTAATTTCATGATCATCCTTATTATTCCCATTATTATTATTGTTTCTGCGACTGTTTCCGGATGGTATAAGACTTTATTTTTGCATAATTTAAAGTTTTTCCACTGAAAAGTTGCAAACATAGTATAAGCCATTCTCATATGCTCTCTTAAACTAGTTTTTTAAGGGCGCCTGGGTGGCTCAGTCGGTTGGACGTCTGACATCGGCTCAGGTCATGATCTCACGGTTCGTGGGTTCGAGCCCCGCATCGGGCTCTGTGCTGACAGCTAGCTCAGAGCCTGGAGCCTGCTTCAGATTCTGTGTCTCCCTCTCTCTCTGACCCTCCCGTGCTCACGCTGTCTCTGTCTCTCTCAGAAATAAATAAAACATTAAAAAAATAAATAAAAAGATAAACTAATTTTTAAAAAAATTTCTTTGTTTTAGGGGATAGTGAGTTGGGGAGGGATAGAGAGAGAGAAAATCCCAAGCAGGCTCCGTGTTATCAGTGCAGAGCCTGATTCGGGGCTCAACCCCAAGAACCTTGAAATCATTACCCAAGCCGAGATCAAGAGCCAGACGCTTAACTGACTGAGCCATCTAGGTGCCCCTCATACACTCTTTACCCAGATTCCCCAATTGTTTACAGGCCTGCCTGTCTTGTGGCCCCATCAGCCCCGTAATACCAGGAATATACCTGCTATTCAGTAACAGCTTATTTTAGCTTTCTGAAGGAAGGCAGCCCACATATGGTTAATCAGGAGGTGTCTTGGTAAGAGGGGAGGCTGATTTAGGGGAGGCTGATTTAGGGGAGGCTGATTATAGAATTTTAACGTCCCATGCTTGGTAATATTGGATGTTATACTACGTAAGAGAGTTATCTATTAGATATCTAACGAGTTATTAGAAGTAGTAGTTAACAGTGGTACTTATTAAATAATGCTGGAAAACATAGCATCCTGTTTTGTAATCCACATCTTATATTTAATTTTGTTCTGTTTTTCACGTAGCTGCCTTACAACCAGTCTCCCTTCCCCCATCCCAGTTCAAAGCCCAATCTATGCACTGCCTTAAACTGTATATTTGTAAACATTGTACAAAAACCTTATCATAAACTTGATGTTCTTTAATGTGGAATGCGTTCCATAACTTTTGTCTTTTTTGTTGATGCTGTTTTTTTTTTTTTTTTTTTTTTTTACTTTTTGTTTTTCATGTAAGCTGTACACCCAGCGTGGGGCCTGAACTCACAACCCTGAGAGCAAGAGTCGCACACGCCATCAACAGAGCCAGGTGCCCCTGTTGTTCTTGATGCTCTTAAAGAGTGCAGAGGCAAGTTATTTTGGAGAAAGTTCTTCATTTGGGGTTTATGTGATGTACTGCATATTTAGGTTCAGTTATGCATCATTAGGAGGGACTCTACAGAGCATTGAGGCGTCCTTGACATTGCTGCATAACAGAGGCCAAAGGAGGTCAGTCTGTCCATGCATTGGTGAACCCAACTTTGTTACCTAGGCTAAGGCGATTTCTGTTAGATTTCTCCACTGTAAGGTCACTAATTTTTGTTTATTATTTTTTTTAAAGATTGTATTTTTTAAGTAATCTCTACACCCAGTGTGAAGCTGGAACTCACAACCCGCAGATGGAGAGTCGCACGCTTTACCGACTGAGCCAGCCAGACTCCCCTAGAGTTACTATTTTTTAAATCAAAATTAATAAAGTTTATTTTTTTATTTTTTTAAAATTTCTTTTTTACATTTATTTATTTTTGAGAGACAGAGACAGAGCACAAGTGGGGGAGGGGCAGAGAGAGAATGAGACACAGAATCCGAAGCAGGCTCCAGGCTCTGAGCCTGACGCGGGGCTCAAACTCGCAAACCATGAGATCATGACCCAAGCCAAAATCGGATGCTCAACCAACTGAGCCACCCAGATGCCCCCAAATTAATAAAGTTTATGGGGAGATACACTTATTAGTGGCATTTTGCTTTGAGGCCATGCTTCCCCATGTTCCCTACTTACTCAAATATAAATTTTGTTATCAATTGCCCTTAGAATCTGTCAGTTTCATAATTTAAGTGACACAGAGATGAACGATTATTTATACCAACCTGGTGTATAGTGTACATATCAGAGAATCCACCCGTTTTAGTCTCACAAATCACTGACTTTTAGTAACTTTGCCAAGTGGTTGCAGCCATTGCTGTAATTCAGTTTAGAACGTGTTCATTCCCTCAGTTGGATTCCTCATGCCCGTTTTCAGTTCACCCCCATTTTCTCCCCTACTCCCCAGGCGACCACTAACCTGCTTTCTGTCTGCATAGATTTGCCTCTTCTGGACATTTTCCATGAACGGAATCATAAAATAGCTGGCCTTTTGTGACTGGCTTCTTTGACTTTCAGCACTGCTTACCAGGTTCATCCATGTGGCAGCATGATCAGAATTTCATTCCTTCTAATTATATTAAAAGCATTTGAATAACATCCCACTGTATGGATTTGCCACAATTAATTTGTTCCTTCGTGCATAGGTCATAGGTCGACATTTCGGTGGTTTCCGGTTGGGGGGTTATCAGGAATAATGGTGCCGTGAATGTTCATGTACAGATTCACAGTAATCATGCCTGGGGGTGAGCGGCATCCTGGGCTAATTTCAGTGCCTTTTTGCTGCCTCCCTAGGGCCCCGGCCAGGTGCAGCTCTGCCTTCCTGGGATCTGTGCAACTCCGTGCTCTGCACACCGCCGAGAGGAGGACCCGTGACCATGTTCAAGGTGAGGAGGGCTTGCCTGTCTCACTTTCCAAATTCCATCTCATTATTCAGATGGTCACACATTTTTCTGGGGACGACTCAAGCAGAGCCTCCAGGCATTCGAGGACCTATTTTGTGCCAGGGTCTTAATCTTGTCCCTTTTGGATTTACTTTGCATGTATTTTTAGTTTTCGTTTTATTATTTATTTTACGGAGTAGAAAAAATGACTAGAAACGAGTAATTCTCCCACTTCGTTACTTCCCCTTTGCCAATGAGCTATTTTTATTTTCTCCGACTCTTAGGCTTGTCAGCATCCATAACTGAATTTGTATTTGTGATATACACCTAATTTTAAATTCTGACTTTTTTCCCCTTAATGTTTTGGAATGTTCACTTTTCACAGTTGCATTCTGTCCCCATTGAATCGATGTACCTTTTGTCTTTATTTCCTGTTCACAGACGTGTATATGGTTTAGGGATTTTACTTTTTATTTTTATATTTTATTTTTTTATTTTTGAGAGAGAGAGTGTGAGCAAGGGGAGGAGCAGAGAGAGAGAGAGAGAGAGAGAGAGAGAATAAAAGCAGGCTCCATGCTGTCAGCACAGAGTTCGATGCAGGACTTGAACCCACAAACCATGAGATCACGACCTGAGCCAAAACCAAGAATTGGACGCTCAACCAACTGAGCCCCCCAGGTGCCCCTCAAGAGATGATTTCCCCAGCTGGCCTGCTCTGCGACCCCTTTCTCAGGATGTGTGTTCCTGCAGTCGCTGTGCCGCACTGACCTGCTCTTCGCTGCGAGCACATTCACAGCAGTTAGCACAGTCCTTTATAAAATTTAAATTCTAAATATAAAATCTTTAGGGGCTCCTGGGTGGCTCAGTTGGTTGAGCCTCTGACTTCAGCTCAGGACATGATCTCACGGTTTGTGAATTTGAGCCCCGCGTCAGGCTCTGTGCTGACAGCTCGGAGCCTGGAGCCTGCGTGGGATTCTGTGTCTCCCCCTTTCTCTGTTTTCCCTTACTCGGGCTCTGTCTCTCTCTCTCTCTCTCTCTCTCTCTCAAAAATAAGTAAACATTAAAAATTTTGAAAATAAATACATAAAATCTTTACATTTCTCTGTGGCAAAAGATACCTTACATGGAATTACCAGAAGTGACAACGTCAGGCAAGAATATTTCCTGCAGGGATGCAAAAAAAGAGAGCCCGTGATACAAATCTTATGCATACGGTAAAGGAAAAAAAAATCCACTGAAATACAAACAAAGACACGAATAGGCATGTTAAAAATGAGAAACACAAATATCGCAAAGGTAGTTATATTAATTTACAATCAAATACGTGGCAATAATAATAGACACTGTTGTTCCAAAGGAGATTACCAAAGCTGTGGGAAAAATGTGTAGCCTGCTCTTGGCTTCATATGGAGACCCAGGGAGGTGGTTTTCTCTTTTGAAAGATTAGGGACATAAGAAAGAGGGGGGGAAGAAAATCTGCCATTATAGGATTACAATTTTAAACGTATTCATTTTTCACATTTTAATTTTCCTTTGCAATCATTTTCGAGTAACCAGGAAAACAAGGTCTACATAAAATGATGTTTTTTCGGGGCGCCTGGGTGGCTTAGTCGGTTAAGCGTCCGACTTTCGCTTAGGTCATGATCTCGCGGTTCGTGGGTTCGAGTCCCGCGTCGGGCTCTGTGCTGACTGCCAGCTCAGAGCCTGGAGCCTGTTTCAGCCTGTAACTCCCTCTCTCTCTGACCCTCCCCTGCTCATGCTGTCTCTCTCTCTCTCTCTCTCCTAGAAATAAATAAAAAAACATTTTAAAAAAAAAAGTGATGTTTTTTCGAAGGATACATTGTAATGAGAAAAATATGTAAAATTAAATACTGTTTAATCAGAATACGTAAGTGTAGTTTATCTGTTCTCTGCGGTAAAACACAGCCACAAAATGAGATGAAATATTTTTTTAATTTATTTATTTTAGAGAGCAAGTCGGGGAGGGGCAGAGAGGAGGAGAGAGAATCCCACATAGGCTCCACGCTGTCAGTACAGAGCCCGATGTGGGACTTCAGCTCTAACCATGAGATCATGACCTGAGCTGCAATCAAGAGTTGGACACTTAACCAGCTGAGCCATCCAGACACCCTTAGACGAAATATTTTTATTGGGGGTTTTTTTTTTTTTTTTTTGAGAGCGTGGGAGCAAGTTGGGGAGAGGCAGAAGGAGAGAGAGAGAGTGAGAGAGAATCCCAAGGAGGCTCCATGCCCAGTACAGAGCCCAACTTGGGGCTTGAGCTCACAACTGTGAGATCATGACCTGAACTGAAATCAAGAGTTGGACACCTAACCAGCTGAGCCACCCGGTGCCCTGAGATGAGGTAGTTATTGGTAATGGCAATGCGAAGAAATACTATGCATAATAACAAACATTTGTTAGGCACTTGCTGTGTGCCATACAGTTAGTTCCAAGTGCTAGAGATCTCCCCTTGTTTAATCCTTGAAAGAACCCTGACCACGTACAGAGAAGAAACTCAGGCACAGGGGCAAACTTGTCCAAAATCACACAGCTAGTAAGGCACAGGCCCTCGGGAACTGGGCTGAGGCATGCTGGCTCTAGAACATGATGCTGAACATCACGCAGGAGAAGCACGGAGCTGTCCCACAAGGGTAGCCAAAGCTTGTTAGTTTGGTACGTGTTAAACCAAAGTGATAGGGTTCGTGTGTGTGTGTGTGTGTGTGTTTGTGTGTGTATGAGACAGGAAGGAAGGCAGGTACTATCAAATGTTTGGACTAAATTGCTGAATGCTTCTGGGGCAATGAGCAATACGCATCGGAAAGTAAAACGTGTGTTGTCCAGGGTGTGTATAGAGTTCTTGGTGGTTCCTTGTAAGTAGATTCCACGAGGACCCAAAATACAAGGACATTGTCATTGTTGCACACTTTGGGAAGCTGAGGAAACAGTGTGGCATTGGCAGTGTAGAAGGAGAAGCATCTGGAAGCCTACAGATGGACTTGAGTCCCTCAAACTCTGGAACCACGTCCCAGCATCCTCTCCACCTCCTCCTTGCTACCCAGTGGCCATTGGGTGCGAGATTGAGGTTGTGTATGCTTGGTATTGTAGGAGACGGTGACGTTCAAGGACGTGGCCGTGGTCTTCACCGAGGAGGAGCTGGGGCTGCTGGACCCCGCCCAGAAGCAGCTGTATGGAGACGTGATGCTGGAGAACTTCCGGAACCTGCTCTCGCTGGGTGAGGACCCGCGCTCTGTGACTCAGGGTCAGCTTCCTGGGTTGGCTGTGTCCTTGTGTGTTCAAGGCTTTGGGGGTCTTGACATGGTCACCATAAATGGCATTTATGGTGTACTAAAAATTTTTAATGAAGTAAAATAAAGTAGAAAATCTCACTTTTTAGAAAGAACAGGATACACTGTAGCAAGGTCTCTCCTCAGTTTTGTCAGTGGTGTAGGAGCCCAGTGGGAGGAGATTTAGTGAAAATAGACATTGGTTAGAAATAGGTGTTTGTAATGCATCTTCGTACATGTATGTCTGGGTCTTGAAATATGGGCCATGTTTTTTTTGTTTTAATGTTTATTTTTGAGGGAGAGAGAAATAGAATGTGAGCAGGGGAGGGGCAGAGAGAGAGGGGGGACATAGAATCTGAAGCAGGCTCCAAGCTCCGAGCTGTCAGCACAGATCCCAACGCGGGGCTTGAACTCACAGACCTTGAGATCATGGTTTGAGCTGAAGTCAGGAGCTTAACTGACTGAGCCACCCAGGCACCCCAGTTTGGGCCGTGTTTTGAAAAATGGTTGAAAAATGCTGGTTTCGACTAAGTGATCAGTATGTGTAGGACTCCAAATGTCCTGTCAATTGTACTTTTGGTGTGGGCGTTTTTTTAATTTATAAACGTTTAGTTTTCTGTTTTTGAGGTGGGGGAGAGTGTGCGTGCGTGAGTGGGGGAGCGGCAGAGAGAGAGGGAGAGAGAGGATCTGAAGCAGGGCTCAAACTCAGGAACCGTGACCTCATGCCCTGAGCCAGAGTCAGATCCTTAACCGACTGAGCCACCCAGGCGCCCCTAGTGTGTTCATTTAAATATGTGACTTTGCGTGTTCATGAAGCCCCACCCCTGCAGACATGGTATATCCCACGTAGAGAAGGTAAAAACGCTTTAGGTGACGCTAGCAAGCCACAGAGGAGAGGAATCAGGTGAGAGCCAAGCAGGCAGGCGTCCTCGTAGGTGTCCTCCTGTGTGTCTTTGCTTCTCTCCGCCCCCTTTGCCGTCACCTGGTCCAAGTTGCTAAACTGTCCCTTGAATCATTTCAGGCGCCTTCGTCCCGCTCGCCTATTCCCACGCTTCCTCTTGCGTTGTCCGTCCTCCCCGTAGTAGCCGCTGTGATCCTAAGTAACCGTAAGAGCCCGTTCCTCCGCTCGAGACCCTCTGTGGCTTCTTTTTCTTGGAGTTGAAACCTCTTGAACCGGCCTCTTGACTCCTCTGTGGTGCTCCTCTCCCCCGCTTCCTCTCTGAGTCCAGAGCCCACCCACC
>NW_027533260.1:5985458-6053651 GCF_008692635.1 Crocuta crocuta | reverse complement strand
TGGCAGCCTGCTGCCCACACAGGTTGCCACTCACTTCGTGGCCTGGAACAGCACGGCCTGATTACAGTTCTCTGGGTCAGAAGTGTGGCACGGTTCTTACTGGGCTACGGTCAAGGTGTCTGCACAGTTGCATTTCTTTTTGGAGGCGCCAGGGGACAATCTGTGTCTTGGCTTTTTCAGCCCCTAGAGGGTACCCCCAGGTTTTGAACTTGGGGCCCCTTTCCTCCTTTCCGACTGAGCTACCCAGATGCCTTTCAACTAGTGAACATTCTAATGTAGAAAGAATCAGGAAATTTCCTGCTTAAAATTGTCACATCCTCAGGGCACCTGGGTGGCTCAGTTGGTCAAGCATCCGACTCTAGCTCAGGTCATGATCTCGTGGTTTGTGGGTTCAAGCCCAGTATCGGGCTCTGTGCTGACAGCTCAGAGCCTGGAGCCTGTTTCGGATTCTGTGTTTCCCCCTTTCTCTGCCCTCCCCTGCTTGTGTTCTGTCTCTGTCAATGATAAATAAACGTTAAAAAAACAATCTTTAAAAAAAATTGTCACATCCTCAGAGAGACTCCCTGTTCCCCTCACACAAGTACTCTTTTTAATGGTCAGTTTGTTAAATAGAACCACTAACCATAAATATAACTATTAGTTACCAAAAAGTACATATTCACCATTAACATTTTCCCCAAGATTCTATTCTTTTTTTTTAATGTTTTATTTATTTCTGAGAGAGAGAGAGAGAGGCAATGTGAGCAGGGGAGGATCAGAGAGAGAGGGAGACACAGAATCCGAAGCAGGCTCCAGGCTCTGAGCTGGCAGCACAGAGCCTGACGCGAGGCTCAAACCCACAAGCTGTGAGATCATGACCTGAGCCGAAGTGGACGCTCAACCGACTGAGCCCCCCAGGCGCCCCCCGCCTAGATTCTATTCTTGTAACTTATCTTTCCATTTGAACAATGTAATTAGTTAAGGACAGGGTAACTTCTAGAAACAATTTTCAAGTCTTTTTGAGCAAGAGCCATAGTGAGAAATGCATCTTTCATTGTAACCAGAGCAAACGTGTGCATATTGTAGGTTTTCATCTGTGACTTTCGCAGGCATTTCACATAATGACCCCTGTCCTGTTGGCACCGATACTCTGACAGTTTCTGTCTTGATTATTTTTTCTGAAAGCTTATTACAAGCTTTTAAATCTTTCCAGCTCAGGGGCACCTGGGTGGCCCAGTGGATTAAGCCCCGACTTCAGCTCAAACCATGACCTCACGGTTCGTGGGTTCGAGCTCCATGTTGGGCTCTGTGCTGACAGCCAGCTAAGAGCCTGGAGCCTGCTTTGGATTCTGTGTCTCCCTCTCTTTCTGACCCTCCCCTGCTCATGTTGTCTCTCTCTCTCTCTCTCTCTCTCAGAAATAAATAAAACAGTAAAAAAATTTTTTGAAAAATAAATCTTTCCAGCTCACTAGAGTCCTGTTAAGTTTTTCACTTTGAAAACCTGTTGTGATGGGTTCTGTTGTCCACACACATTGTATATCCACAGTTCATCCACATTCTGTTATCAAAGAGCCAGTCCTAAAGCTTCGGAAGGAACCAGCAATAGGCCTTCCTTTCTTTTCACCCCAGGGACACTTGCCACTTTTTATTATTGTTTTATTAGCATTCTGCTTGATGTCCCTTGTGCAGCTTTTCAGCTTCCCAGCAAAACCACAGTGTTCTGTCCCTTTTCTGCGTCAAATAACTTACTTGGAAAAGATGTTTTCCTTCTAGGACTTTTGGCTTAAACTCTCACCGAAGTAATCAAACTGGGATTCATTTATTCATTTAACATGCATTTGTGCAGTGCTCGCCACGCTTCAGGCGTGCTTCTGGACATCGGTTATAAAGTGGGAAAGTGTAAAATGGGTTCAGTGTACAAGATATAACATGCTTCCCTCCTTGATGGGGCATTGTGGTGGGACAGACATATGGCATCCCACAGAGGACTTGGCGAGTCACGTGGTGAGAGGGCTGCACGGAACATAAACAAGGAAGGACGGGCGTTGCCAGAGGTGGTCTGGAGGAGGACAGGACTGCTTATTTTACACCGGGCAGTAAAGGGGCTCGTTGCTGCGCTGAATTTGAGCAGAGACCTACAGGTCATGAGGAATCATCCATGTGTCTGTCCAGGAAGCTATGTGTCTATTCAGGAAGCGTTCCTGGCAAGATCAAACTCCCGCAGCAGAGCTGGCTTTCAGAGTTTACACCATGACCTCATCTTTTCCTTCTCCCAGGCTCTGTTTCTGTTGCTTTTACTTCTTTCCTAGAGATCTGAATTACCATCAGGTTTTAGAATCATGTATGTTTTGTGTTCAACTTCATTTCCCTTTCACATGTCTGTGAAAGTAGCAGGTAAAGTTCCACTGTCTGCTTTATGCTGTTTCAGTCAGCGTGCCATTAGGTGTTTGCTCCCAAACCCACAAGTCATTCTAGACATTGCAGGTCACCTTGACACTGAAGTGACTTTCCAATAAAGTGACCCAAGGCAGGGCTCTGTAGAGGCTGTTTCCCACGTGTCTAGTGGATTGAAATGGAAGCAGCTTTTAATTTTAATGGACTGTTCATACAGGAAGGCAAGTGAATTTCCCCTTTAAACATTTCTTTAGCAGTGCTTTCAACGATTATTTTTCTAGAGCAGTTTTAGGGGCACAGCAAAATTGAGAGAAAGGGACAGATATCCCATATGCTCCCGCCCCCACATGCTTACCTTTTACATTATCAGTTTCCCCACGAGATACAACTGATGAACCTATATTGATACATCATTACCATGGAGTCTGTATTACACATTTAGGTAGGGTTGACTCTTGTATATTATATGGACTTGGGCAAATGGATAAAGCCATGTATCCATCTTTGTAGTATCATATAGAATTGTTACACCACCCTAAAAATCCTCTGTCCTCTGCCTCTTCATCCCTCTCTCCTCTAACCTGTGGCCACCATTGATCTTTTTCCTGTCTCCATGCCTTTGCCTTTTCAAGAATGTCTTATAGTTGGACTCATACTTTTCAGTTTGGCTTCTTTCACTTAGTAATATGCATTTACATTTTCTCTCTATCTTTTCATGGCTCAGTAGCTCATTTCTTTTTAGCACCAAATAACATTCCATTGTGTGGACAGTGAATTTTTATCTATTCACCGACTGAAGGACATCTTGGTTCCTTCAAAGTTTTGTCCTCGTGAATAAACCTTGTCCAGCTTTTGTCCGTGTATAGATTCCTGGGTGGGCATAAATTTTCAGCTCCTTTTGGTTAATAACAAACCGTGCGGTAGTAGGAGAGTATGGTAAGGGTATGTTTAGTTTTGTAAGAAACCACCAAACTGTCTTCCAAAGTGTCTGTGCCATTTTGTATTTCTACCAGCAATGAATGAGTTCCTGGTGCTCCATGTCATGGCCGGCACTTGGTGGTGTTGGTGTCCTAGATTTTGGCCATGCTCGTGCATGTGCAGTGGTATCTGGGTGTTTGGATTTGCATAACATAACATGGTTGGAGCATCTTTTCACACACTTAGCGCCATCTGTAGATCCTCTTCAGTGTTAAGGTCTTTGGTCCATTTTTAAACAGGTTCTTTTTTTCTTGTTGAGTTTTTAAAAAGTACTTTTTGAAAAATTTGAAAAAATCTTCAGTTGTTTAGATAATCTTTATGTAAATATAGAGACTTGGGAACATGAGTGGGGTAAATGTTTTAGAAAACACATTTTGAACTTAAATTATTAGAAGTGGTCAGAAGTTTGTAATAGTAGCCAACTCATTTAACATCTGTCAACACAGAAAGATTGGTTAGGTGAGCTTGTGCAGAATTTCCAGGAATACTTTGACTATATAAATGTAATATTTCAAGGTATTAGATATTCAGACATACAACGAATCTAAAATTTGATTGTTATTGCTTTCCCGTAAGTTCTAGTTGATTCATATTTTATTATCTACATAACTTTTCTAACTACATAATTTATTAACTACATAGTTTTCTATTCAGTATTCTACACTGACTTTCAAATTCAGTAGAAATGGTCCTAGAGGCAACCATAAGAGACTCTTACAGAGAACAAACTGAGGGCTGATGGGTGGAGAGAGGAAGGGAAAATGGGCTTCGTGATTAGGAACCCACTGGACCCCCTCTTGGGCTTCATACACCTGCAGACCAGACCACTGTGGAAAAGACCAACCGAACATCCTCTGGGTTCAGTAGAGTCTTACACTCTCTCCTAAGTGTAAAATCTTGAAAATACTGAACAAAACCTTCAGTTGTCCACATCTCTGCTTCTCTGTCTTTACAGGAGGAAAGATACAAAGTAAAATGAAGACTGTTTTGGAAGCAGAACCACATGAAGAGCTTTCCTGCTGGCAGATCTGGCAACAGATTGCAAGTGACTTAACCCGGTGTGAAGGCTCCGTGAAAAAGAGTTCTCAGTTCCCCAAACAAAGTGATTTACCTGGACAGCCTGGGACCGGACTATCAGAAACTCACACAGGTCAGAAACCAGATCAGTGCAGTGAATTTAAGAAATATTTCAGTGATGTCTCCAACTTTGATCTTCATCAACAAGTACAGTCAGGAGTGAAGTCTCACACGTGTCGTGAGTGTGGAAAAAGCTTCTGTTACAGCTCAGCACTTCATATTCATCAGAGAGTTCACCTGGGAGAGAAACGCTATAAGTGTGATGAGTGTGGGAAGGAATTCAGTCAGAGCTCGTGCCTGCAAACGCATCAGAAAGTCCACACTGTAGAGAAGCCATTCAAATGTGAGCAATGTGGGAATGGCTTCTGTCGTAGGTCAGCACTTAATGTTCATTATAAATTGCACATGGAAGAGAAACCATATCGTTGTGACCAATGTGGAAGGGCCTTCATTCATGCCTCCCATCTTCAGGAACATCAGAGAATCCACACCGGGGAGAAACCCTTCAAATGTGATAAATGTGGTAAGAAGTTTCGTCGTAGATCATCACTGAATAGTCATTGTATGGTCCACACGGGAGAAAAACTGTTCAAATGTGAGGAGTGCGGGAAGTGTTTCTTTTGTAGCACAAATCTTCACATCCACCAGAAGGGCCACACACGAGAGAAACCTTATAAATGTGAGGAATGTGGGAAGGGCTTCATTCAGCCTTCACATTTTCGGGCCCATCAGAGAATCCATACTGGTGAGAAACCATATGTATGTAAAGTGTGTGGTAAAGGCTTCACTATGAGTTCCAATCTTCAGGCACATCAGAGAGTCCACACAGGAGAGAAACCATACAAATGCGATGAGTGTGGGAAGAACTTCGGGACGAAAACCCGTTATCAAGTTCATCTAGTGGTCCACACAGGAGAGCGACCCTATAAATGTGAGGTATGTGGGAAGGACTTTAGTCAGAGAGCATATCTTCAGTCCCATCTGAAGACGCACAGCGTAGAGAAACCATACAAGTGTGAGGAGTGTGGGCAGGGCTTCAATCAGAGTTCCCGACTTCAGATTCACCAGTTGATCCACACTGGAGAGAAACCCCACAAATGTGAAGAGTGCGGGAAGGGATTCAGTCGTAGAGCAGATCTCAAAATTCACTGCAGAATCCACACAGGAGAGAAACCATTTAATTGTGAGGAGTGTGGGAAAGTATTCAGGCAGGCTGCCAATCTTCTGGCACATCAGAGAATCCACAGCGGAGAGAAACCTTTCAAATGTGCGGAGTGTGGGAAGAGCTTTGGTCGCAGTTCACACCTTCAAGCCCATCAAAAAGTCCACACTGGAGAGAAGCCATACAAGTGTGAGGAGTGTGGGAAGGGCTTCAAGTGGAGCTTGAATCTTGACATGCATCAGAGGGTCCACACAGGAGAGAAACCCTACAAGTGTGGGGAGTGTGGGAAGCACTTCAGTCAGGCCTCAAGTCTTAAGGTTCATCAGAGTGTCCACAGTGAGGAGAAACCGTACAAATGTGACGTGTGCGGCAAGGTCTTCCGCCATTCTTCACAGCTACAGTCTCATCAAAGAGTCCACACAGGGGAGACACCTTACAAGTGTGAGACCTGTGGTCAGAGTTTCCGTTGGCGATCCAAACTTTCACATCACCGCAAAACTCATGGTGGCAGTACGGTTTATGAAAGTAACAAGGGTGGCAGGAACATGAAGGAATTGTCCTTGGAAAGAAGTTCTCCAAAATGACGTTCTGTGAAACCCTGAATTCTCGTCATCATCAAGTCTCATAAGAGAGAAAATACTTGTTTTAGTTTAGTTGGTATTTGAGCAATAATTAAACGTGTCTCAGTTTTCACCAGGTCATACAGTGGAGAACCCTTAAGTGGTGTGATATGGCTTTGTTCAGAAGCACTTAGATAGTACTTAGGAAGAGTTTGGTCTGGCCTTTAACACAAGTATAATGGTCAGCGTGCCAGAATTCATACCCACTAGAATGTAAGCTGCCTGAGGGCGGGGACTTTGCTGCTAAATCTACATAGCCTTCAAAGCTGGAGGCATCATAATTCTGGACTTCGAGTTATGTTACAAAACTGTAGAAAACAAAATAGTGTTGTACTGGCACAAAAATAGACACATAGGTCACTACAACAGAATAGAAAACCCAAAAATGAATCCACAAATATATGGTCACTTAGTCTACAATAAAGCAGGAAAGAATACCCAAAGGGAAGAAGACAGCCTTTTCAACAAATAGTGTTGGGAAAAACTGGATAGCAACATGCAAAAGAATGATACTGGACTGCTTTGTTACACCATACACAAAAATAAATTCAAAATAGATTAAAGACCTCAGTGGGAGACCTGTAACCATGAAAGTCCTTGAAGAAAGCTTAGGCAGTAATTTCTCTGGTATCAGCTGTAGCAATTTTTTTTCTAAATAGGTCTCTAGAAGTAAGAGAAACAAAAGCAAAAATAAACTATTGGAACTGCATCAGAAGAGTAAGGTGTGCAGCAAAGGAAACAAAACTAAAAGGCAGCCTACTGAATAGGATATTTGCAAATGAAAGGAGTTAATATCCAAAATATATAAAGATTATAAAACTCCACCCCCAAAAAATCCAATTAAAAAATGGGCAGAGACCTGATTAGACATTTCTCCAAAAAGAAATGTAGATGGCCAGCAGACATAAAAAGATGCTCAACGTCACTTATCAGAGAAATGCAAATCAAAATTACAATGAGCTATCACCTCACACCTGTCAGAATGGCTAAAAGCAACAACACAAAAAACCAACAGGTGTTGGCAAAGATGTGGAGAAAGGGGAACCCTCCTGCGCTGTTAACAAGAATGGAAACTGGTGCAGCCGCTGTTAAAAACAGTATGGAGGTTCCTCAAAAAATGAAAAATAGAACTACCCTATGATCCAGCAATTGCACTACTAGGTATTTACCCAAAGAATATGAAAACACTAAAGTGATAACATGCACCCCAATGTTTATAGCAGCATTACTTACAGTAGCCAAAATATGGAAAGAACCCAGGTGTCCATCAATTGATGACTGGATAAGGAAGATGTGGCGTGTGTGTATATATACAACGGAATATTACTCAGCCATTAAAAAAAGAATGAAATCTTGCCATTGGCAATGACGTAGATGGATCTAAGGGTATATTGTTGAGTGAAATGAGTCAAAGACAAATAACCATATAATTTCGGTCCTATGCGGAATTCAAGAAACAAGAAACCAGCAAAGGGCAAAGGAGAGGCAAACCAAGAAAGACTTTTAACTATAGAGAACAAACTGCTGGTTATCAGAAGGGAGGTGGGTGGGGGATGGGTTAAATAGGTGATGGTGATTAAGGAGTTCACTTGTGTTGAGCACCGGATGATATGTGGAATTTCTGAAGCACTATATTGTATACCTGAAACTAATACACTGTATCTTAACTAACTGGAATTTAAATAAAAACTTGGCAAAAAAAAAAAAAAAGTCTGCACAGCCTTAACATTGACCAGCACATGTAGGTGTGCTCACTCCCTGTATGTTACGTAAACAACATATGAAAATTATATCCAGAGGAGGAAACCTACAAAGTAAAATTCAGGGAAATGAACATTTGTTGAATTGTAGAGAACCACTCGATATTACGGTCCACGTTGTTAATGTTACTACTCTACCACCATTGGCTCCTCTCCTTCCACCGCCTCTGTTGTCAAGTTTGATTCTTATCTGGGACCCTGTGTAGTTTTCCAAGCATTGCATACAGTTACATTGAACTGTCTTTTGTAATTTTTCTGACATTACAGACTGAGAAAGTTTTATTTGTAAGGACTTAACTGCATTTCACACAACTGATTTTTTTAAAAATCTATCAGTGTTAAGGCAAGAATTTAGCACTTCGAAAATGTTACAAGTAATTACCAATGACAATTTTCCTAATCGACCTTGAGTTTATTGTTGATCTATATAACTCTGCATTTTCATCCAACTCAAAATGTTGCCTTCTAATTACTATTTCCTTACTAAAATTTCTCATGTAGGATCTATGCTCTGTTTCTCCTCCATGCCCGTGAAAGGAATACCTCCCTCCCCGGTAATTGTATCAAATGTATTTTTGAGGGGAGATTGATAACATGCTTTTCCTATTGGCAGCATTGGAGCATGGCTCTTGGAAAGGAGTATGTCATATAGGTTGTACATCTTTGATTTGGAAATCATATAATCAGAAGTTAAGATCATGAGATTAAAGTACAAAAAAGATGGGCACCACATTGATGATGTCACTGATATTTTATAAATGGGGTTAAGTCCACATCTAGGAGTTTGAATTTGGCTATATTCATATATTAACTTGAAGCCATTAAGATTATAGCAGATAACTGTGATGAGACGAGAAATATATGGGCTTTGAGGAATCCTAGATTGTAGCCTTCATAGCATCATCACAGAAATCTTTGTGAGTGTATGTGTTTGCGTGAATGCATGTATATCTACGTACCTATATAAGATCATGTGTAAAGGGATCCTTTTCCTAGTGGTTTTCCGTGGCAAGGAACATTTAAAAAATTTTTTTTAATGTTTTTATTTATTTTTGAGACAGAGAGATAGAGCATGAGACGGGGAAGGGCAGAGAGGGAGACACAAACCAAAGCAGGCTCCAGGCTCTGAGCTGTCAGCACAAAGCCTGACGCGGGGCTCAAACCCACCAACCGCGAGATCATGGCCTGAGCCAAAGCCGGAGGCCTAACTGACTGAGCCACCCAGGCACCCCGGCAAGGAACATTTTATAGCATTTTCACATTTCTTATCCCCCCCATATATTTTCATTTAAGTTCTGTTTCAGGTTGTCATTGAATATGATATGAAATATGACCAAAGCAGTAAATTACAATGGAATTTAGGAAAGTACTAAATGATTATCCCTTGTAGTTAAGCTGTTATGAGGCTCTGTATTGTCAATATGGCATATAAGATCAAAATTAAGGAAGGGTCTCTGGAAGGCAATTTCTAAACCAAAAAAGGGTCTCTGGTGTTGTATGCACAAAGAATTGGATGAATTTTAACACTTGTATCCTTGTAATTAAGGCACGCTGTGCTTAAATTCATAGCAGGGAGAGAGCAAATCCTGGAGCTAGAAAGAAAATTGGTATAAATGCATTGTGGAGGCCTTAAAAAAAAAAAGATTTCCTTTTGAAAAGGTATGCATGAAGGAAGAATATAACAGCGATGTGGAACCAGTAAAGATGAAGAACAGGTTTGGATGCTGTTACATAGACATGACCATGATTTTTCATTGTAGTTGATTAAAAAGGCTTTCCTCAGCAAATTCTATCTACTGGAGACAGATTCCCAGGATTGATTTTGTGGACCACACCTTCATCAGATGTTAGGTGCTTAATTAGGTCGTGCTGTTTCAGTTTGGTTCCCAAAGCTGCATCCGAGTTCTTTCATTCTCTAGGAGTACTCACAACTGATCTGTTACTGAAAGGATACAAAGTAGAATGAGCAAAAGATGAAGGTGCATAGGATGAAGTCTAGAGGAAATCCTGTACAGGCTTCTAAAAGTTCTCTCCCTGTGGAATCACAGTGTACTAAATTCCTTCGGCACTGAATTATGGTAACACATGTGAAATGTCACCAGAGATAACCCATCAGAGACTCTGTGCCCTAGGTTTTTATTGGGGGCCAGTTACTTAGTCATTCTCTGCCTGGCACTTAACAAAATTAGAGACTCGCGGAAGGAAAAATAGATACTCCGCATAAACCTCTTTGCCCAAAGAAGGTAGGCACCATGAACTATTTAGGGAATGGTAGGAATCCTCCTGACCAATCCAAGTACCCAAATACTTGTCAGGAGCCAGCCTTGCAAGCCAGCCTTTCTAAAGATCTGAGTCTCAGCTCTATGTTAACTTTTCTGTACACATGACATCAGGAGTAGAGTGCCTTCATGTTGGTTTCATTTTTTTCTTTTTTTTTTTTTTTTTTTTTTTTTTTTTTTTTTTTTTTTTTTGGTGTCGTAAGATACCATTATGGGTCATCAGGGAATTTGTGACAGAAAATTCAGTAGGTGGAAAAAAAAAAAAAGATATGTCCTCACAACTCATAAGACAGCAGGTATGGCTTATTGGTTGAAAGTTACTGAGAAACGGGATGGGAGCCCAAAATATCTCTCTACAAAGTACAGTATTATTAGTTATAAAAGGAAATATAGTAGGTATATCATGGAGAAGTCTGGGTGAACGCGCCCTTAAGCCAAGATGTTCATATTATTGATAACAGAACAAACCTAAATTTTAGGTCTCCTGATATGTACCAAGAAGGACACAATGTTGCTTCACTATCATTACTGCCAAAAATATGCAATCAGATCTTACCATGAGGGAATATCAGATAAACCCAAGTTGACAGTTTCTTGCTTCACAATACTGCAGGAGCATAATTGACCAAAGGCCCCAACTGCTGTGCTCGAAAATCTACCACATTTACATGGAGGCCAATCTTCCCATGGTTGCTCCTTGTCAACACAATAGAGATCCTAAAAAGGATCAATTCTTGGAGGCTGGGACTCCTCTGTCCAAAGTTTTCTTCAGGGACTCCCTGACAGCTTTCAAGAACTTCCATTACAAGGCATTCTAGGATGATACCAAATCTTTCTTCCAAAACTCCTTCACTCAGGGTCACATTTGTACCATCATCTGATGGTTCTGATGATCCTCTCCCCAAGCTCCCAGCCATTTTCTCTCACAGATGTTTCCCCCTAATAAAAGATTTGTTCTTTAAAATTCTTGCTTAGGGGCGCCTGGGTGGCTCAGTCGGTTAAGCGTTTGACTTCAGCTCGGGTCATGATCTCGTAGTTCGTGAGTTCCAGCCCAGCATAGGGCTCTGTGCTGACATCTCAGAGCCTGGAGTCTGTTTCAGAGTCTGTGTGTATCTCTCTCTGCCCCTCCCCTGCTTGTATTCTGTCTTTCTCTGTTTCAAAAATAAACAAACATTAAAAAAGTTAAAATAAATAAAAGTCTTACTTAGCATCTTGGCATCCACTTCTTAGAGGATCAGGACAAATCCAACATCTTAGAAACACCTGTCTTGGGCTCATTCCAGTTATTCCTTTTCCCAGTGGTAGCCACTAACTCGATGGTGCAGATTTATTTAGCCTGTTTTGTATTTTATATAAATGGAATTATACAATATACACAAAATGCATACACTGGCTTCATTCACTCAACATTTTGTTATGACATTCATCAACATTGTTGGGACCAGAGGACTTTGTGTTACTTTCATTGGTGGAGATCATTGCCATGTATAAACATACCGTAATCTATTCATTCTATTGTTGATGGATATTGTTGAGTAATCTCTAATTTTTGGATATCACACTTACTACTGACATGAGCAGTCTAAATGTGTTTTGTGCTTAATATGTGATACATTTATTTGGGGAATATGTATATGGGTGAACCAAAACATTATAGGTAAATGTTCAACTTTAGTAGATACTTAGGAACAGTATTCCAAAGTAGTGACACCAGTGTAGTTATACATTCTCGCTAGTGATATGCAAGTGTTGGCATCGTTACCCATTTTTTCCCCAGTGTTTTAAATTTTAGCCTTTCTGATCAGAATGTGCTAGTATCTCACAACAATATAATTTGAATTTCCCTTATGACATGGAGTATAGTACCTTTTCATGATAACTGGCTAACTTGACATCCTCTTTTCTGAGTTGTTTACTTAAGTCTTTTGTCCTTAAGTACTTAGGTCTTGTGTTGGGTTACCTGTCTTACTGATCTGAAGACAACATTTTACATAGGAGTCTTTTGTTCCACACGTTTTGAAACTATCTCTCACTTTTTGCCTTTTCATTCTTTTAGTGTATTTTGATTAGCAGTGTTTCTTAACTTTATTTTTTTAAAATATTTTTTATTCTAGGAGAGAGAGAGACAGCGTGAGCAGGGGAGGGTCAGAGAGAGAGGGAGATACAGACTCTGAAATAGCCTCCAGGCTCTGAGCTGGCAGTCAGCACAGAGCCCGACGCGGGGCTCGAACCCACGAACTGCGAGATCATGACCTAAGCGAAAGTCGGACGCTTAACCGACTAAGCCACCCAGGCGCCCCTATTAACTTTAAAATAGTACAATTTTTCAGTTTTTTATTTCATAGTGTTATGACATTTTTTTTTGTTAAGAAATTCTTCCTAGTCCAAGAAAAGAAAGCAGTTCTGTTTCTTTCCTTTTTTTAAAAAAAATTTTTAAATGTTTTTTAAAATTTATTTTTGAGAGCAAGAGACAGAGCATGAGCAGGGGAGGGGAAGAGAGAGAGGGAGACATAGAATCCAAAACAGGCTACAGGCTCTGAGCTGTCAGCACACAGCCTGATGTGGGGCTCGAACTCACAGACTGCAAGATCATTACCTGAGGCAAAGTCGGACACTTAACTGATTGAGCTGCCCAGACACCCCTGTTTCTTTCCTAAATTATCAGTTTACTCTTCAAATTTAAATCTGCAGACCTTCTGGAGTTTGCATTTTTATATTCTACGAGACAGTGATCAGCATTTTTTCCCTGTAGAGATATCCAGCTGACCCAGAACTGTATATTAGTGAGACCTCTTTACCCTCTCTGTTGCAGTGTTTTCTTTATACACATCAAAGTATAATGTTTGTTTCAATATGAATTTTGATTCACTCATTTGTCTATTCTTGAGCAAACTCCAGACTGTATTATATTGTAGATTTTTAATTTAATAAGATTTAGTGTATACTAATATGTCTTTCTTTTTATTCTTATTTCAGATTATTCTAACTCTTCTTAGCTCTTTTCCAACATAATGTTTCTAATTATCTTATCATTTCCCAGGGGAAAATGCTGATATTGTTATTGGAGTTTGATACTATATAACATTTTGTGTAGTATTGAGATCTTTTAATATTGAGTCTTGAAGCCATGAATATCATTATTTATTTTTTCAGAGTTTTCCTTAAAGAAATAAAAGTGAATCCCCATATAATAAGATGTACATACATAGACTCCAAAACATTTAAAGGACCTACCTATGAAAGACAGGTCTAGCAATTTATTTTAAGCAGGCAGAAATAGATACTTTTGGTTTAGGAGTTTCACAGGACAGAGATTAAGAACAAATTTAGTAGTTATCTTACAATTAATGATTTCTATTCAATGAAGGACACAATAGACAAAATTTAAAAATACATGCCCACCTGGGTGGCTCAGTCGGTTAAGCATCCGACTTCGGCTCAGGTCATGATCTCACGGTTCGTGGGTTCTAGCCCCGCATCAGGCTCTGTGCTGACAGCTAGTTCAGAGCCTGGAGCCTGCTTCAGATTCTGTGTCTCCCTCTGTCTCTGACCCTCCCCTGCTCATGCTGTCTCTCTCTCAAAAATAAATAAAATATTTAAAAAAAATACATGACCAGAAGACATGAACAGACACTTCTCCAAAGAGGACATCCAGATGGCCAACAGACACATGAAATGATGCTCAGCATCACTCAGGGAAATACAAATCAAAACCACACTGAGATACCACGCTTGTGACGGGCAGAGAGAGAAAGAGAGAGAGAATCCCAAGCAGACTCGTGCTGTCAGTGCAGAGCCTAACTTGGTGCTCCATCTCAGGCACCTCGAGGTCATGACCTGAGCTACAACCAAGAGTCAGTTCCTTAACCAGCTGAGCCACCTAGGCACCCCACTTAAAAGTAACATGATTAAGTGTATAGAAAGTCCAGATGAATGCGACGTTGACATCGAAATTTATAGATGAGTTTGGTAAGTTTGCTGGATACAAAGTGCAGTACAATTTGAAGTAGTTATAATCAGCGTTCTCTTCTTATCCCCAGTCTCAAAAGTGAAGTTTCTGTCTCTTTATCAAGTATTAAGTTTATTATGGAAGATTCTTATATTTTTGTTTTTTTCCTAGAAATATATCAATTTCATTTAAATTTACACCTTACTTTTAAAAATAGAAAAATTTAATGTTTACTTATTTTTGAGAGAGAGTGAGACAGAGTGCAAGCAGGGAAGGGCCAGAGAGAGAGGGAGACAGAGAATCTGAAGCAGGCTCCAGGCTCTGAGCTGTCAGCACAGAGCCCGTTATGGGACTTGAACTCATGAACCATGAGATTGTGACCTGGGCTGAAGTCGGATGCTTAACGACTGAGCCACCCAGGCACCCCTACTTATTTATTTTTAGAGAGAAAGTACAAGCAGGGGAGAAGGGCAGAGGAAGAGAGAGACAAAATCTTAAGCAGGCTTCGCATTCACCTCAGAGCCGATGCCGGGCTTAATCCCATGACCTTGGGATCATGACCTGAGCCAAAATCAAGAGTGGAATGCTCCACTGACTGAGCCATCCAGACATCTCTACAAATATGTTTTTATAAACTTGTTCACAGTATCATGTTTCATGATGTTCTTTTTTTATTTCTATATTTGCTGTTTTTCATATACGCCTTTTTTAAAAATCATTCTCACCATACTTTTATCAATTTTATTGCTTTACCCACAGGGTGATCTTTTGACCTTTTGTGGCAGGGGGTATCCATTTAACTTTGTAGGTAGTTTACTAATCTGCTCTTATTTTCTTCTATCTGCTTTCTTTGGTTTTGTTATTCGTTTATTAAATTTCTGAGATAAGTTTTTTTTCCGGAGGAATTTTCAGCTTCTGCTCTACTTTAATACATGCATTTAAGGCTCAACATTTCCCCCATGTGTGCACCTGTTAAAAATCTACAGTTCCAACTGAGTTTGAATCTTTCTCTTCATAGTTCAATTTTACCTTTATAAAGTACAAACTGACGTTAACTACTTTCTGGTACCTTGAAACCTTTATCATTACGAAATATGGCCCTCTATATGCCAGGTAATGTTTTCCCCCCTTACAGTTCGCTTGGCCTAATATTGATATGACAAATTTTACAATTATAGAAATAATTTGAAGCCTAGGATGATGACCGACATCTCTCTCTACAAAGGATTTTCGCTCACTTCTGCAAAGGTCAGAAGATGCCAACGATTCACTTTCATGCAATTTCTGGGATTGAGGTGAGTTGACGTTTGCCAAAGAAGGCCCAGTTTCCTTTGGTGAAGCTCTTTGGGGTTTGCCAGGAAGCCTCTGTGGTAAACAATGGATTTACGTGTTTCAGTCCCTCGAGCATTTCTAAAATGGTACTTAGCTTCTCGGCCTTTCGCGAACAGGGTCCACACTCTTCTAAGTGCTGAGATGACGTGCTAACATGGTAAGGCAACTGCAGGAGACTTCTCAGGGATCCCAGGAAGTGAAAACCAAGAGCTTAGAGTAGTAGGCCACTTCCGCATCAGGGGCGTGGCTTTGTCCGTTTTCCGTTACAACAGTAGGTGAAGGGGAGCAGAGAGAGCAGTGTTGTTACCTTGGCCGCAGCCCCAGGCCGGCTGGCATCTGCGGTCCAGAGCGCCCTGTAGTCTCGCACTCCGCAGCTACCGTAACGGCCCGTAACTTTTCCCCTGCGGGATTCTGGGAAGTGTAGTCTAGGAACTCCATGTAGTCGCAGGTATTTCCATTCAACACGGTGGTGCTGGGGAATTCTGGGAAGTGTAGTCCAGGAGCTCCGGTGACCGCAGGCACTTCCGCCCCAGGAGGACGCCGTAGCAGCCATCTTTTCCCTGATTATAGGGTTTCAGGTCCGCTGTTCACGATCCATTCAAATTTCCCCGGAACGTACCTGGGACCAGCCGCCACCAGTCTTCCACTGGCGGGGAGAAAGAGGAGGAGCGGCTAAAAAAAGGAGGTTAGATGGCAGAGGGTGATGATTTGCGTTCTCCTGGGCGGAGCTTCTTAGTGTTGGGGACGTGCCCGGGATGGGGCGGGCTCTGGATGTACTTCTCCGGGTTAGAGGGTCTCCCGGGCTCTTTGCACCCCTATCCTGCCTCCCCCGCCTACGACCTAGTTCCCCTCTTCATCCAGTATCGTACTGGGTGAGTTACCTAATCCCTCTGTGCCTTGGTTTGCTGTTTTGTAAAAGGGGAGTAAAAGTAACACCTTCCTAATACAGCGCTGTGGGGGGAAAACCAACACAGTACAAGCAAGAGGTTTAAAACTACCTGGCAGGAGGGTTGTTGTTATTAATACTCGTATAATTATCTGAGAAACGCCCGTTGCTCAGATTCTGCGAGCCCAGGATGCTGAATTAGTCCTGGACTCCTGACCTTTTTTTTTTTTTTTTGGAAGGAGAGGGTCGCTTCCAGTTGGTACTGGGGAATGTGATTTATTCGGAATGGAAAGAATACTGGTATTTCACAACCTTCTTTCCTTCCCCAGCCCGGAGTTCTCAAAAAGCACTGCACAGAGGAGGAGGCAACAGAGCCCCACGTGAGTAGGACTTGGCGTTCTTCTACCAGGATAGTCTCCTAAACTGGAGAATGCGTGGGACATGCACTTGGGCATTGGTAATGATTATAACTGAGCCTTCATTGCTGAGTTCCATTCTAAAAGCTTTACACAGATGAATACATTCCCCGTCACACAGTGACTCTTTGAAGTACTGCTGTTTTTCCTACTTTAAAAATTTTTTTCAATGAATTAAATTTATTTTTGAGAGAGAGAGAGAACAGGAGCAGGGGAGGGGCAGAGAGAGAAAGAGAGAGAGAGGAAGACACAGAATCCAAAACAACTCCAGGCTCTGAGCTGTCAGCNATTATTTATTTATTTTTAATTTTTTTATTTTGGGACCTGGACATTCTGAAGCCATCACCTGAGTTCATGAATCTCTTTGATATATTCTGCTTGAGCATAAGGAACTGGCTAGAATCATTGTGAAAGTATTTGGGACTTGAGTGCGGGGCCCTTGAGAGCAAGGTTTAGGGTATCCTATGAATTTTATTTTTAAACATTTTTATCAGTGTATTTATTTTGAGAGAGAGAGTGCATGGGTGCAAGTGGGGAGGGGGAGGGGGAGAGAGAATCCCAAGCAGGCTCTGCACCATCAGCACAGAGCCTGACTCAGGAGCTCGAACTCATGAAGCATGAGATCATGACCTGAGTGGAACACTTAACCAACTGAGCTACCCAGTTGCCCCTAAATAATACATCATGGAAGTAACGTAATCATATGGAAAATACAGAAATGCATATAAATACAAGTGTTAACTACCCATAACCTTGGAATGTAACAGTAACAACAACAACATTTTGGCCTGTTTGGTTGCTCTCTGTATCTGTGTTTAGTGGAGTTTGCTCTCTTTGGGCAGGTGGGACACTGTGTTGCTACTTTTTTTTTTTTTAATTTTTTTCTTATGTTTTATTTTTGAGAGAGAGAGAGACAGCGTGAGCAGGAGAGGGACAGAAAGAGAGGGAGACACAGAATCTGAAGCAGGCTCCAAGCTCTGAGCTAGCTGTCAGCACAGAGCCCGATGCAGGGCTTGAACCCACAAACTGCGAGATCACGACCTGAGCCGAAACTGGACGCTTAACAGACTGAGCCACCCAGGCGCCCCGACACTGTGGTGCTACTTAAGACTGTGGCCCACAGACCAGTGGCATTGACATCACTTGGGTAGAAATGCTCATCCTTGAGCTCCTTCTGAGACCTTCTGATTTCAACTTTCTGCTCATGGGACCCAGGAATCTGCATTCCAGCAAGATTCCGGGGAGAGAGCACATGAACATTCAAAAAGCTCAGGGAAAGGCTCTTGTCTGGAAGCTGAGACCTGGAAAGTGGACCTTGCTGGCGGTCACAGATAACACTGAGCTGGGTACACCTTAGCCCTGCTCAGGCCAATGATTTCTCGCCTCACTACTTTTTGTCCACTGTCAGGTCTCCTTGCAGTATACTGACTTGACCAGAAGGCAGCTGGCACGTGTAGAGTCAAAATAGAGGGAATTGGAGGATGTGAAGATAGATTTCTCGTGTGCTTCGGCGGGGGAGGTTGGATTTGTTGCCATTTTTTGTAATAAATTGTTTCTAAAGTGTGAGGATCAACTTGTAGTTACTGTTAACAGGATATATTTTCAGATATTTCACCTTTATCAGAACCACTGTTGTCATTACTGTTCTTTTTTTTTTTTAATGTTTATTTATTTTAGAGAGAGAGAGACCGAGCATGAGTGGGGGTGGGTCAGAGAGAGAGGGAGACACAGAATCCAATGCAGGCCCCAAGCTCTGAGCTGTCAGCACAGGCCCTGATGTGGGGCTCGAAGTCACAAACTGAGATCACGACCTGATCCGAAGTTGGACACTCAACTGACAGAGCCACCTAGGTACCCTGTTGTTGTTCTAAAAGCTGTGACTATTTCCTATTTTCTTTCACTTTTCTTTATATATTTTTAAAATGTTTGTTTATTTATGAGAGAGAGTGCGAGCTGGGGAGGGGCAGAGAGAGAGGGAAAGAGAATCCCAATCCGCGCTGCCAGTGTGGAACCCAGTGCAGGGCTTGAACTCATGAACCGCAGGATTGTGACCTGAGCTGAGATCAAGAATTGGACACTTAACCGACTATGCCATCCAGGCACCCCTCCATTTTCTTTTTATGTAACTTCAAACTTCTAGAAAAGTTGCAAAAATAGTATAAGGAAGTCTCTTAACTTATTTACGTAGATTCATCAGTTACTAACTTATATTTCACCTCTTTACTCTGTGAGTCTCAGCCCGGAACCACAAGGAACACGCCTGTAATCAAAGCCTTAGGTTGGTTTCAGCTTGCGGAAGCAAGGAAGCCCGCACACCCAGGCCTCTTGCTGAGAGGCTATTAAGTGGGGCCACTTATAGGGTTTTCGGCTTGTGTTAGTGGAGTTGGGGAGTTTTAAGCAGTGAGTGTTGATCTGGTTTGGACACTGTCAGGAGGCAGAAGCAATTTGATGACTGAATGTTGTAATCATTTTTTTTTTATTATTTCTAGGAGACAGAGAGAGACAGCGTGAGCAGGGGAGGGTCAGAGAGAGAGGGAGTCACAGACTGAAACAGGCTCCAGGCTCTGAGCTGGCAGTCAGCACAGAGCCCGACGCGGGGCCCGAACCCACGAACCGCGAGATCATGACCTAAGCGAAAGTCGGAAAGTCGGACGCTTAACCGACTAAGCCACCCAGGCGCCCCTGTAATCATTTTTATCTAGTAGATGGGAGAAACAAAGTGAGACTGCAGTTGTCACTTGAATGAACTAGTCACTTGGGTTGGTTGGGGGCGGTCTGTTTTCATCATTATAGAATGTCTTTGTATCTGTATTACGAAGTGTTTTGTCCTTTCTTTTTAGTTTTTTTTTTTTTTTTTTTGTAAGAGAGAGAGAGACAGAGCACAAGCAGAGAAGGGGCAGAGAGAGAGGGAGACAGAGGATCTGAAGCAGGCTCCAGGCTCTGAGCCAGCTGTCAGTACCAAGCCCGACACAGGGCTTGAACTCATGGACCACAAGATGGTGACCTCAGCCAAAGTCAGACTCTTAACCGACTGAGCCACCCAGGTGCCCCGTGTCTTGTCCTTTTCCTGTTCATCATGATCACTGAGTGGCCCTGCCAGATTCTCACTGATCATTGGAAGACACCAAGGTCTAGCTGTTGCTGCTGTTAGCTTTCAGGCCCCCCCCCCCGCTTTTTTTTTTTTGGTCTCTTTAACAGCTTTATCATACTTGTATATTGTTATGGGTTTTTTGCTGAACCATTTGAGAACACGCTGCAGACTGCTCAATATGGAATTAATTTTAATGGTAATGCTGTTACCTAATCCAAAGTACAAATTTCAGTTATTTTCAGTTTTTCCAAGAAAGTCTTTGAGAGCAATTTCTTTTTCTAGTTCATGGTCCAGTCCTGTGATATACATTGAGCTTAGTTTTTGTTTCATCAGGTCTCCTTTACTCTAGAATGATTCTGGGGCGCCTGGCTTGCTCAGTCTGCAGAGCATGTGACTCCAGATCTTGGGGTTGTGAGTTTGAGCCCCGTGTTGGATATAAAGACTACTTAAAACTTGGGGCATCTGGGTGGCTCAGTTGGGTAAGTGTCCAGCTTTGGCTCAGGTCCTGGTCTCACAATCGTGAGTTCAAGCCCCGTGTTGGGCTCTGTGCTGATAGCTGGGAGCCTGGAACCTGCTTTGGATTCCCTCTCCCTCTCTCTCTTCCCCTCTTCCCCCTTCTCTCTTTCTCTCTTCCTCTCTCTCAAAAATAAACATTAAAACAAAATTTTAAAAGATTACTTAAAACAAAAAAATAGTTGGGGCAGCTGGGTGACTTAGTCGGTTAAGCGTCCGACTTTCGCTTAGGTCATGATCTCGCAGTTCGTGGGTTCGAGCCCCGCGTCGGGCTCTGTGCTGACTGCCAGCTCAGAGCCTGGAGCCTGTTTCACTCTGTGACTCCCTCTCTCTCTGACCCTCCCCTGCTCACGCTGTCTCTCTCTCTCCCAGAAATAAATAAAACATTAAAAAAAATAATAATAAAAAAATAGAATGATTCCTCAGAGTTTATTTATGTGTATTTAGCTGATGGTATTCTTGAAGAATATTGGCAAATTATTTTGTGGAACGTCCCTCTTTTTTTGGTTTATCTGATATTTATGATTCAATCCAGGCTGTGTGTTAACAGCAGGGATGCTACAGAAGTGAGTGGTAAGGCCACCTTCTCGATGCATCACTGACTTCGTATTTGTTTTCTTGGGGAAGGTGTGCGCCTGGTGCCTGTTTTCCCTTTTGCAGTTAATATTTTACTTATTTATTTGTTTTTAAATTTCTTCCCACACTTTCACCATTTTTTAATGTTCGTTGATGATTTTCTAACTACCTTTCATTCTACATTTTTTTAGCTTGTCTTCTGCTATAGAGGAAACTTTTTCTTCCTACCTATTTATTTCTTATACACTCCTTTGTTTCTAACAGTATGCTTACAACTCAGATGCACGTCTTTTTTACTTAAATTAGGCCAGGACTGTCAGCCTGTTTTCTGTTGTAGAACCTTGGGTTTTAATTAGTTTTCTTTACCTCCATGCATGTTTCTCAAAAGCACACTTCCTGCCTAAAAAGAAGCTTCACTTGGGGCGCCTGGGGGGCTCAGTGGGTTAAGTGCCTGACTTCAGCTCAGGTCATGATCTCACGGTCCGTGAGTTCGAGCCCCGCATTGGGCTCTGTGCTGACAGCTCGGAGCCTGGAGCCTGTTTCAGATTCTGTGTCTCCCTCTCTCTTTGCCTCTCCCCTGCTCTCACTCTGTCTCTGTCTCTCAAAAATAAATAATAAACATTAAAAAAAAAAAAAAGAGGGGCTCCTGGGTGGCTCAGTGGGTTTTGCTTCCGACTTCAGTTCAGGTCATGATGTGGCGGGTTTGTGAGTTTGAGCCCCACATTGGGCTCTGTGCTGACAGCTCAGGGCTTGGAGCTCCTTCAGATTCTGTGCTTCCCTTTTTGTCTACCCCTTGCCTGTTTACACTCTGTCCTTCTTTGTCTCTCTCTGTCTCTCTCAAAAAATGAAACATCACTTATGTTTATACCTTTTATAAAAAATTGGCCATGTCCATCTAAATATTGTTGTGGTGACAAATTATTAGGAAGACAACTGGAGATTTTAAGCAGTTAATAAGATTCTCACGCTCTATAGAGCAACAACCTGTGATCTCTGCATGTTTTAACAATATTCTTTTGGTAGAAATCACACTTAAAGGGATCATTTCAAGCTACAGAATCTTCTTCCGCAGAATGTGTCCCTGCAGTTGCAAAGAAATAAGAAGCTGCCGGAGCTCTGGGAGCCTCCCACCTCTCCACGGTCCCAGGATGTTGATATCGTTATTCTTCCCACTTGCAGATGACAAAGTTGAGACAGAGAGATGTTAATGATCAGCCCAGGGTGACGCTGCTAGTGAATAGCCTAGCCGGGATTTCAGCCCGTGCGTATTGACTCCAAAGCCTGTTCTTACTGATGTGGTCTCAGTTTATACCGTACCCAGAATACGAATTCCTACAGCGGAAGCTAGGGCACCCTGTGGTGGAGCCATCTTTGTGGTTGGGCAGGCTGTTCCTTGAACTGCTATGGAAATGAGTAAAGGGGGTTCTCTGGCAACGCGCCGCATTCTGCTCACGAAGCCATGTTCACCTGTGCGGCGCTGAGGAAGGGGTGCCTTTGCTCATTCACAGTGAGCCGTCCCGTAGGTTAATGACGTACCTGACCGATTTCTTGACTTCTTTCTCCTTTCCCAGTCTGTCTTCCTAGGATTCTGTTTCTCCAGAAGGAAAGAGAAAATGAGCTTGTTCAAGGTGAGTAGGGCTTAACATTTCTTGCTGTTAAAAATGTCCTATTAGTTCTCAGAAGCCCCACACAAGTTCTTCTCTTTCTTTCTTTCTTTCTTTCTTTTTTTTTTTTTCAAGTTCTTCTCTTTCAAGGAGAGTCAGGGCATCTGAGGACCTGTTGAGTGTGCTGGGGGCTTTTGTCTTTATGCTTTGGAAGTTTAATTGGTTTTGTTTTTAGTTTTTATTTCGTTGTTTTTTAAATTTATTTTTTTTTTAAATGTTTGTTTACTTTTGAGAGACAGCGAGTGAGCAGGGGAGGGGTAGAGAGAGAGGGAGACACAGAATCGGAAGCAGGCTCCAGGCTCTGAGCTGTCCACACAGAGCCTGGCACGGGGCTAGAACTCACAAACCGTGAGTTCATGACCTGAGCTGAGTCGGACATCAAACCAACCCACCCAGGTGCCTCCTCATCATTTTTTATTCTCACAAATAAAAGTAGAACTGCATATATCTTACACTTTACTACTTCCCACTTCCAAATTAGATGCTTTGATAATTCCATATCTCTTTATCACATGTATTCATAATTGTATATTTGTATCCATAGATATGGCTTTTCTTTTTTAAGGTTTCTTTTTAAAAATCTTTCATCTTTTCAATTAAAAAAATTTTTTTAGTGTTTACCTTTGAGACAGACTGAGAACGAGTGGGAGAGGGGCAGAGAGAGAGGGAGACACAGAATCAGAAGCAGGCTCCAGGCTCTGAGCTGTCAGCATGGAGCCTGATATGGGGCTCAAACTCACAAACCATGAGATCATGACCTGAGTCAAAGTTGGACGCTTAACTGATTGATCCACCCCGGTGCCCCTCAATTTTAGTTTTTAAAATTGAAGTATAGTTGACATATCATGTGTTATTAGTTTCAGGGGTGTAGCATAGCGATTTGACAGTTCATGTGCATTGCAGAATGCTCACTGTGCAAGTATAGTTACTGTCTGTCAGTGCAGGGAGTTATTGTAATATTACTGACTGTATTTCCAGTGCTGTATTTTATTTATTTCTTCCTTCTTTTTTCTTTTCTTTCTCTTCTTTCTCCCTCTCTTCCTTCCTTCTTTTCTTCCAAGATTTTTATTTTTAAGTAATCTCTGCACCCAGTGTGGGGCTCAAACTTACAACCCCAGGACCAAGAGTTGCATGCTCCACTGAGTGAGCCAGCCAGGCGCCCTAGTGTCTTTCATCCCTGTGACTTATTTTATAACTGGAAGATTGTACATTTTTTTCTTTTTTTTTCCTTTACCTGTTTTGTCAATCCCCCACCTCATAACATAGATAGAACCTATCATTTAATGCTATTTAACACTATTTCATTTAACACTATAACAATTTTTAGTTACTGTATCATATTTTCATCAAATTTATGTATATTTTATTTATTTTATTATTTTTTAAATGTTTTATTTATTTATGAGAGAGAGAGAGAGGGAGGGAGGGAAAGCGTGAGCAGGGGAGGGTCAGAGAGAGAGGGAGATACAGAATCTGAAACAGGCTCAAGGCTCTAAGCTGTCAGCACAGAGCCCGACACTGGGCTCGAACCCACGGACCGTGAGATCATGACCTGAGCCAAAGTCCGATGCTTAACCGACTGAGTCACCCAGGCGCCCCAGTGTATCTGTATTTTAAATTGTTCTCTGTTCATAGACATTTAGTTTAGGATTTTTGCTATTTTAGGAACGCTACAGTGACAGTTTCCTGATTTAACCTGTTTCTCCGGAAACAGTTATGAAAAACGACTGCCCTTTTTTGTCATTAACATAGTAAACTGAGGAGGTGTTTTTTATATCTGGTGGTGTCAGATGTTTTGTGGTAGAATATTCAAATATGGCCCAGTGCATCGGGTCAAGCTTCAGCTTCACAAGAAAAGATACTGTTAGAAGCTTCCTAACTATAAGAGCTAGATTTTCCCTCCTCCGTGCCTGAGTCACATACCTTGTGTGTATTTTATTTACTGGTTTATTTTTTTCCTTAGTTTTTTTTTTTTAAATCAAAATAACACATAACCTTAGTTTAAAAAGTCCAGTGGTAGTAAAAGACTTGTCACTCACTACATTGACAACTTAGAACAATTTTATAAAGATGTGCTTGGTTTTATCTCAATTCTGTTTATTTAAAAAAAAATTTTTTTTAAATTTTTTTTAATGTTATATTTATCTCTAGGAGAGAGAGACAGCGTGAGCAGGGGAGGGTCAGAGAGAGAAGAAGTCACAGACTGGAACAGGCTCCAGGCTCTGAGCTGGCAGTCAGCACAGAGCCGGTCGCGGGGCTCGAACCCAGGAACCGCGAGATCATGACCTAAGCGAAAGTCGGACGCTTAACCGACTAAGCCACCCAGGCGCCCCTAAAAAAATTTTTTTTAATGCTCATTTATTTTTTGAGAGAGTGAGAGAGCATGATTGTGGGGGAGCAGAGAGAAAGAGACAGAGAATTCCAAGCAGGCCCCGCATCATCAGTGCAGAGCCTGCCACAGGCTCAAACCTACAAACCAGGAGATCGTGACCTGAGTCAAAATCAAGAGTCGGATGCTTAACTGACTGAGCTGCCCAGACGCCCCTGTCTTCATTTTAAATATAAAGAAGAGGGATTGTGACAAAAGTACCTGCTTAAGTTCACACACAAGAAAACCAGGGATCTGGAGGCAGAGTATGGTATTCCAAGTGAAGACAGATACAGGAGGGGAGAGTTTTTCATTCAGGGACTTGGCATGCCCTTTGGGTTTATTTCCACATAGAATGCTGCTCCTCACCTGATCCCCATCTCAGTGGGAAGGCAGGTGCCATCAAACACTGCTGGGGCTAACCTCAGTGTTTCTGGGGTCATTGGCAATGTTAATTAAATTAAAAAGTAAAGCCTTTTAAGTATAGGATGCAGCGATTCGAATTCTAAGGAGTTTGCTTATTACAGCATTCACCGAGAGGACCGGGTGGATAGACAAAGCTTTCCTTTCCATTGCAACACTTTTTTTTTTTGTTTTAAAGGTTCTATATTTATTTTGAGAGAGAGTGCAAGTGGGCTAGGGGCAGAGAGAGAGAGAGATGGAGAATCCCAGCAGGTTCCGGTGCTGTTCAGTGCAGAGCCTGATGCGGGGCTCGAACGAACGAAACCGTGAGATCATGAGGTGAAATCAAGAGTTGGACGCTTAACTGACCGAGCCCCCGGGGCGCCCCCATAGCAGTAGTCCCGGCGAGGTTGAGGGAAACCGCGTGTGGCATTGGCGGGGTAGAAGGAGAGGCGCTGGGAAACCTACACGTGGCTCCGGGGCCGGAGCAACTTCCCACCCATCCTTCCCAGCTCGTGTGGTGGACATCGGGTGTAAGATGGAGGTTGTGTGTGTTTGTCGTAGGAGGCGGTGACGTTCAAGGACGTGGCAGTGGCCTTCACGGAGGAGGAGCTGGGACTGCTGGACTCTGCGCAGAGGAAGCTGTACCAGGATGTGATGTTGGAAAACTTCAGGAACCTGGTCTCAGTGGGTGAGGGCCGCCTCCCTCTGGAGTATCTTCGTGACCTTTGGGGGCTCTTGAAATGGTTCTCTGAGTTTGGGGATTGGACTTTTCCATTTCCTGTGGGACACGGGAAGTCTCTGGTCTTTCTGAACAAGATCTTTCAGGTCTTTTTCAAGAATTATAAGTGGACTAAGTATACTGCTATATGTTGCCTGTTCAATTTCAGATTTCACTCCTCTCCCATTAGTGCATTATAAAACTGATTTATTGAGTTCTGTGAGCAACTTTGAATGAAATAAGTAAGGTAGAGACTACCAGAGCTTCTGAGGACACATTGCAGCAAAAACTGGCTAATTGCACGAGTGTGCGAGGGCCAGTGGGAGATTTAGTGACACAGACATTGGTTAGAAATAGATCATTCAAACTTTGTTTCGACAATACACATCTTCAGGTATGTGTTCGGTTCATGACATAAATGTTATGTATTTAGCATTTGGGTCATGATTTAAAACAGGTTTGAAAAACACAACTTTCGGTACCTCGAATAGGCAGACGGGACCTCAATTTCCAGTAAATTTTAGCTCTCGTGTGGTCTTTGTAACTTGTGACTTTGCATGTTCTCAGGACATCAACCCTTGAAACAAGATAAATGGCATCTAGAAAGAGAAGAGCAGCTTTGGTCGATGAAAGCAGCAACGCAGATGGAGAGAAATGTGGGTAAGAACCAAGCAAGTGTGAGTTCTCGCAGTTTCCTGAGCATCTGTGTTGTTTCTCGCCGCCCCTGTGCTGTTGCCCGTGTCCAAGTTGCTGGACCCTTTTCCTGGATTGTGTAACTCTTCCTACAGTCTGTTCTCCAGGTAGGAGCCAGAGTGATCCTTTGTAACTTCAGGTCAGGTCAGGTTAGGCTTCTGTTCAAAATTCTCTTACGGCTTCGCGTACGTAGAGTAAGAACCACTTACAGCAGCCTCCGGAAGGTTCTCTGTGGTCTGCCGTTCATCCTCCACTGCCTTTCCAAATACACCCATCTTCCCTCTCGCCCCATCTTTTCTGCCTACAGCGTCTGCCATTTCCCAGACCCGCAAAGGAGCTTCTGCCTCAGAGCCTTTCACTTGCTCCCCTCTCTGCCTGGGATACTCTTCCCCCTCCAGTCCTTCCGGCCCCTTCTCTCCTTCTTTCAGGTCACTCAGTTTTAATACCATGTTTAGGCTCTGACCACCCTGTCGAAATGCCATTCCCTGTCTACTCTCTGTGCCCTGCTTTATTCTGTGTCTGAGCCCTGGTCCTCGCCTCACTTATATTTTTGTTCACTGTTTATTACCTTTCTCTCCTCACTGGAGTGTAGTCTTCAGGAGGGGGGAGTTTGGTCTGTTTCATTTCTTGCTAACGATCCTCAGTGCTTACAGCAGTCCTGGTGCATGACAGGGGCTCTGTAAATATTTGTTGAGTAAATGAATGAGTTCCGTGTAGGGAAACCTGCCTTCCATGGAGCTAGCTAGTAGGTGGTGAACAGATCCACGTGAATAGAGGATATTGCAATCCATTTTTCTGTCTTTAAATGAATTCCTAACCTAATTCTGATGTCTCAGGTGCCCCTGGTCTACGTGTGTGAGTGTGTGTTTGCCTTTCTATACAAATTGACCCGCACCAGCTTGTACAGAAACCTGTACAGAACCTGCAGCGTTGTGGTTATAACCAAATGGAGCAACACTGTTTCCCTGGGACTTTCCCTTAGTAGCAGAGCGTGTTCATGTAGGAATTTTTTTTTTTGATCGAGGATTCTTCTGTCCAGTGAGGCAGCTCCCCCATAGAAGGGGAAAAAAACCCTCAATTTCTGTATCTCTTCTTTCAGAGAATGAAAGGTCTCAGAAAATAGCAAGCTTGTGAGTGAGCCTTTCCTTTGAAAGATTTGCCCAGCTGCATCCCATCCCATTTGCTCCTTCTAAAATCCACATGTATAGGGGCGCCTGGATGGCTCAGTTGGTAGAGCATCCAACTTTGGCTTAGGTCACGATCTCATGGTTCGTGGGTTCAAGCGCCGCATCAGGCTCTGTGCTGACAGCTAGCTCAGAACCTGGAGCCTGCTTCGGATTCTGTGTCTCCCTCTCTCTCTGACCTTCCCCTGCTTGCGCTGTCTCTCTCTCTCTCCCTCTCTCTCAGATATAAATAAAACATTTTAAAAAATTAAAAGAGTAAAATAAAATGAAATCCACATGTATAATAAGAAATGGATCTTACGTTGTTGCCTCGGACATTGTGTTTGTGTATGTATTTAAATGTATGACTTTCACAGGCATTTCATACAATGATAACCTTTACTGTTTGTAATGAATCCCTAATAGTTTCTGGTCCGTTTCTTCTAAACATAAGCTATGGAATTTGTTTCCCAGCTCACTAATAAACCATTCTTCATTTTGAAAATTATTCTTGTTGAAGATCATTGGATCTGCATCCAAAAATTTTCCACACTGTTTTCAAAGAGTCAGCATTCTTCTCTGGCCTCTAAATTTGACTCCTACTTGGCAGGGTATTGGGGGGTGATGGTTAGGGTACATTTAGAGAGATAGTACGGGGCACCTGGGTGGCTCAGGCAGTTGAGCGTCCGACTTTGGCTCAGATCATCTATGATCTCACAGTTCATGAGTTAGAGCCCGTGTCGGGCTCTGTGCTGACAGCTTACAGCCTGGAGCCTGCTTCGGATTCTGTGTCTCCCTCTCTCTCTGCCCCTCCCCTGCCTGCGCTCTGCCTCTCTCTCTCTCAAAAAATAAAAACATCAAAAAAAATTTTAGATAAGGGCACCTGGGTGGCTTAGTCGGTTAAGCGTCCGACTTTCGCTTAGGTCATGATCTCACGGTTCGTGGGTTTGAGCCCCACGTCGGGCTCAGTGCTTACTGCCAGCTCAGAGCCTGGAGCCTGTTTCAGAGTCTGTGACTCCCTCTCTCTCTGACCCTCCCCTGCTCACGCTGTCTCTCTCTCTCTCTCCTAGAAATAAACAAAACATTAAAAAAAATTTTAAAAAACAAAAAAAATTTTAGATAATATAAAAGTTTCAGAGGATCTAGCGCATAAGTCTTGATGCTTTTCTTTTTTTAGCACCTTTGATTTTCTCTTCAGTACCCCCTTAGGGTATTGGCTGCCTCTGGTGCTGCCTTTCAACTTCTAAGCAAACTGTATTTACCTGTACTTTTCTTCAAACTTTTTTTTGTTTTAACGTTTGTTTATTTTTGAGACAGAGTATAAGGGGGGTGGGGAGGGGCAGAGGGAGAGAGAGACACAGAATCAGAAGCAAGCTTCAGACTCTGAGCTGTCAGTACAGAGCCCGACTCAGGGCTCGAACTCAATAAACCACAAGTTCGTGACCTGAACTGAAGTTGGACGCTTAACCAGCTGAGCCACCCAGGCGCCCCTCCTTTTCTTATTTCAGATACCTTACTTGTAAAAGCTGTTTTGCTCCTCTGTCTTGTTCACACTTAAACTGGGACTTAAAATTAGAGATAATCTCAGACCTCAAACTGGCATTCATCTACGCATGCACTTCTTGAGTGCCTACTAACTGCTATGCACTGTCAAAAGCTGTCAACACTGCAAAATGCTCGTCCTTATTGACCCTGTATTGTGGCGGGAAAGACGTATCATTTCTGATAAATGATTTAAATGGTATGTCAGATGGCAGCAATTTTGTTTTAAGTAGGTTTCATTAATGCTAAGCGGTTGGGAGTTTAATGGATTCCCTCTTGGTTTCTATCAGTGTGTAAGCCAGAGTATTTCATACATGGTGAAAAAGATAAGCTGGACCATCCTGAGGTTCGTTAAACTCTCATGCTGTGTCCTCCATGTGAAATCTTGACTCTTTTGAATAGTGCTTTCACTTGTCCACATCTCTGAATTCTGCCCCCCTATAGGAGGGAACAGTCAGTGTGAGCTGAGGACTGTTCAAGACAGAGGACCCCTTGAAGAGCTTTCCTGCTGGCAAATCTGGCAACACATTGCAAGTGACCTAACCAGATGGCAGAACTCCATGAGAAATAGTTCCCAGTTTTGCAAACAGGGTGATTCCCCCTGCCAGCCTGGGGCAGGACTGTCTATTCAAATTTCTGAAGATGAGAACTGTATGTGGAATTGCAAAGTGGCTGGTCCCAATGGTACTGAAAACCCAGAGTTTCCGATTTTGAGAGCCCAAGACTCTTGGAGGAAAACCTGTTTGACTGAGTCACAGCATTACCGGAACGGGTATCAGCAGATATCCATGAAGAATTTTCTGCGTCGGTGTGAACAGGATGTTGATGCGGTTGGTTGGATTGCACATCCCCTCGATCATGGAATACACAGAAGTGACAAATCTTACAGCCATGATGACTATGAGAAAGACAGCATGAAGGCTTCAACATTGAACCAGGATGGTATGATTCACACAGGACAAAAACCTTACCGATGTAGTGAATGTGAAAAAACCTTCGGTGATCTCTCCACTTTTGATCTTCATAAACAGTTACACTCAGAGCTGAAGTCTCATACGTGTAGTGAGTGTGGGAAAGCCTTCCGTTATAGCTCAGTTCTTCGTATTCATCAGAGAGTTCACGTGGGACAGAAAGGCTATACGAGTGGTGAGTGTGGCAAGGGATTCAGTCAGCGCTGCCTCCTGCAAACCCATCAGAAAGTCCACACCGTAGAGAAGCCATTCAAATGTGAGGAATGTGGGAAAGCCTTCGGTCGCAGATCAGCACTTACTGTTCATTGCAAAGTCCACACGGGAGAAAAACCTTATAGTTGTGAGGACTGTGGGAGGGCCTTTAGTCAGGCCTCTCATCTGCAGGACCATCAGAGGGTCCACACTGGAGAGAAACCATTCAGATGTGATGCATGTGGTAAGAGCTTCAGTCGGAATTCTCATCTTCAGTCCCATCAGAGAGTCCATACGGGAGAGAAACCATACAAATGTGAGGAGTGTGGAAAAGGCTTCATTTGTAGCTCAAATCTGTACATTCATCAGAGGGTCCACACAGGAGAAAAGCCCTACAAATGTGAGGAATGTGGTAAAGGCTTTAGTCGGCCTTCAAGTCTTCAGGCCCATCAGGGAGTCCACACTGGAGAGAAGTCCTACATATGTAATGTGTGTGGTAAAGGTTTTACTCTGAGTTCAAATCTTCAAGCACATCAGAGAGTCCACACAGGAGAGAAACCATACAAGTGCAATGAGTGTGGTAAGAGCTTCAGGAGGAACTCCCATTATCAAGTTCATCTGGTGGTCCACACAGGGGAGAAACCCTACAAATGTGAAGTATGTGGGAAAGGCTTCAGTCAGAGTTCCTATCTTCAAATCCATCTGAAGGCCCACAGCGTAGAGAAGCCTTACAAGTGTGAGGAGTGTGGGCAGGGCTTCAATCAGAGTTCCCGACTTCAGATTCACCAGTTGATCCACACTGGAGAGAAACCCCACAAATGTGAAGAGTGCGGGAAGGGATTCAGTCGTAGAGCAGATCTCAAAATTCACTGCAGAATCCACACAGGAGAGAAACCATATAATTGTGAGGAGTGTGGGAAAGTATTCAGGCAGGCCTCGAATCTTCTGGCACATCAGAGAGTTCACAGTGGAGAGAAGCCTTTCAAATGTGAAGAGTGTGGGAAGAGCTTTGGTCGCAGTTCACACCTTCAAGCCCATCAAAAAGTCCACACTGGAGAGAAGCCATACAAGTGTGAGGAGTGTGGGAAGGGCTTCAAGTGGAGCTTGAATCTTGACATGCATCAGAGGGTCCACACAGGAGAGAAACCCTACAAGTGTGGGGAGTGTGGGAAGCACTTCAGTCAGGCCTCAAGTCTTCAGCTTCACCAGAGTGTCCACACTGGAGAGAAACCATACAAATGTGATGTGTGTGGCAAGGTCTTCAGTCGCTCTTCACAGCTACAGTCTCATCAGAGAGTCCACACAGGGGAGAAACCTTACAAGTGTGAGACCTGTGGTAAGACCTTCAGCTGGCGATCCAATCTTACCATTCATCACAGGATCCACGCGGGTGATAAATCTTATAAAAGCAATAGGACTGATAAGAATAACAGAAAATCTACCCAGGAAAACAGTTGTATAAAATGATTTTTTAAAAGAAAACTCCAGTGTCCTGTGAATTCTTCCAATCATAAAGCTTGAAGGAACTTGTCTCACTGAAGTTGGTGTTTCAGCCACAGCTTAACATATCCCCATAGTCAGGAGGCCACACAGCAGAGAACACTTGTAAGCTGTCTAGTAGGCCACAGTTTGAACTTAGAGCTTTATTCTTAAATACTACTCGGGAAAGGCCTTGAAAAGTATGAGTTTTATCAGGCCTTGCTTAAAAGCATGGAGATGCTGAAATGAATGCCCATTAGAATGTAAGCTCCATAATTGCAGAGACTTACTCTGGATCTGTGGTCTTAACATACCAGGGGCATTGGAGATGCTCCGTATTTGTTAAATTAATGAATGGGAGAAACGTATATATTTGAAAATTGTGTTGAGATCACCTCCGGAATTTCCCAAAAATTTATATTCAGAAGAGGTGACCTAAAAGTGGCCTTAATAAAATTAATTCAGGGAGACAATTGAACTGTGACAGAACCACTTCGTACTGCAGTCTGTCCTGGTAGTCTGACATTGCCCTGTTGTGATGAGCTCCTGTCTTCTCCAGCCTCTATCAGGTTAGGTCTTAACATCTTGGACCTTGAACTTAGACTGCATAAAATCAGTAGAATCCCAGTTACCTTTTCTGACAGCATAGACTGAAAAATTGATTGCTATCCTACAATAGTAAGACCTTAACACTGTCGATTGTTATTTTCAAGAAAGTCAGAGCAGGGGTTTAAGTGTCCAAGTTACACTCATGACACACATCTCTTAGTCTATGTTGAATTGATCATTGGTTTCTTATTGTCCATATTTCCATCCAGACTTAGAGGCCATTGCCTTCCAAAGGTTTTAGCATTACTTTCATCAAAATTACTCAGGTAGAGAGGCTATTTGAAGTAGATAACTTTTGTCAAGTTCTCTATTCCATTATTTCATCTTCTCCCCATCCTGAGAAAGAAGGGGAAATAAATTATTTGTTGGAATTTGGGAATTTCCCCAAACACACTGATCATTGAGGCATGACTGACTTTCACACTTTTTCCTAGCAGTGGATTGAATAATTGCTTTTTGTTTTGAACTTGGTATTTATCAAAATGTAGAATGTGGAACCCCTCTGAGCTGGAGAAAGTAGAATTCTAACTTAAGATTTGAAGATTCAAATAGAAAAAGTCAGTAGCACATTAATGCTGTTAGTTAACTAAGTTTTTAAAAAGTGGAAATAAATGTTCATCAATAGGGATTTACATAAATATGTTTTGATATGCAATAACATTCATTGAAATGATGGCTAACGCTTAAGACAGAAGAATGTAACAGTTTAAGGTAGTTTAGGGACATCAGATAACCTTAATCAAGCGCGTGTTTATGAATGTATTGATAATGCATCCAATCATATGAAGGGATATTTACACTATATAAATAGTGGCAAGGAAGGTTTCCAGATATTTTATCATATTTAATTCAGATTTTTCATTGAGCGTCAGTTTTATAGTAAAATACTGTTATTTTATAGCAACATAGTAAGCTATGTAAAATATAATTTTAAAAATTTCCAAGAACATATCCCTTACAACAAAATCATATTATCATGTGGTATATGAGACCAAAATTAAGGAATAGAACTCTGGAAATTAGTTATAAAGAGGAAAAAAAATTATGGTCAAAGATACAGATACATTAGTGAGCGTAACTGTGTATTGTAATTAATATATTTGGAGCTTAGGCAGAAATCCATGTGGCTTAGGAGATTCTAGTGTAATTCCAACAGTGGAGATTTGTACATCCCCTGGTTCTTGTCAGACCTCCCTACTGGGTGAATGGAATCCCAGAGCACAGGCTTGGTCTGATAGGGCAGTAGCTGGTTCTTTCCAGACACAGTGAAAGAGAAGCTTGAGCTGTGGGAGAAGAGGGATGATGAAAAACTTGTTTACGGAGTAACTTGGGAGTGGGCAAATCTTGAAGATGGAGAAGGAAAGTACATCTGTTTTGAGGTAAAACTTAAAGATTTCCTAAGGAAAAGATGTTCACAGGGGAGCATCTAGCATGATGGGAGCAAGCTGTTGAGCAGGTTTGAATATCATTTCCCACTTAGTCATTTAACTGCTATTTAATGCTTATTTGGCTAAAGGGCTTTGCTCAGGAAAGGATACATATAACGAATATAATGTGATTTCTTGGACCACACCTTCACATGCTACGTAAAGTCCATGCTGCCTCAAAGTGCATTAGATATGAGAAATCCTGGCCTTGCAGGTTTTGTTTTGTTTAATAGATACCAGGATAGCCTGTCATCTCAAGGTAATTTGTAGTTTAGTGGGTTAAATCAAAGGTTGGCAAGCTTTTTAAAGGTTTATTGGAACATAGCAATGCATTTGTATATCACCTATGGCTGTTTTCTCATTGGAATGACAGAATTTAGTAGTTGTGACAAACACTGGCCCACCAAACCTAAAATACTTAACTTTCTGGCCCTTTACAGGAAATGCCTGTTGATCCCTGTGCTAAACCAAAAAGATTTGTCTCCCATAACTGGGAAGACCCCAAGTGGAGCCGAACTTTAACCTGGTGCAGTCAGGATTCCAGAATGGTTTCCTTTTGATTCTTATATCTGCCCTTCTGGTTGATCTTGTTCTTTGGGTTGGTCCAAAGATGCTAGTAGCACTAGATAGAAACTACCTGTTTCTTCACAATCAGTGAAAGAATTAGTCTTTCCTTTGTAATACCAGGTAGTCCATGAGACTCTCCCAGTGTGCATGGCTCCTCTGACCTTGACTCCCATCTACACCAAAGATTAAACCTTTACCTGTGTATCCAGTTCCATTGGCTTCTGTAGACCACTCAGTTTCAACTCCCACATGGCCTCTGGGGAGGATATTCCTGTCTTCGATTTGAGCTTGGCTACATATTAATACTTTGGGGGCTTTTTTTTTTTTTAATGTTTATTCATTTTTAGAGAGAGAGAGTCGAGGAGGGACAGAGAGAGAGGGAGACACAGAATCTGAAGCAGGCTCCAGGCTCTGAACTGTCAAGCAGAGTCCAATGTGGGGCCCGAACTCACAAACTGTGAGATCATGACATGAGCCAAAGTCAGACGCTTAAGCGACTGAGCCACCTATGTGCCCCAGGGGCTTGTTGTATAAAGTTGGCTTCTTTTTTCTTTTCCTTTTTTTTTTTTTTTAAACAAAAAGGAGACCTATAGTCAAATCAGTAAGCAGCTGAATGATAACACATCAATTCGCAAACTTGTATATTCTCATATGTCATATGGCATCAAAGGTAAGGACTCAATCCTGGAAAATTGAGGCAGAAATATGTGGGTAGATTCCAATAAAACTGAGGCCTTTGATATCTAAACTTAGGTGAGCCTCCTTTGCCATTAGGAGGAAGCCTTTTTCTCTGCTCTGATGTAGTCTTCTTGCTTGAAGAGCCTTTAATGATTTCCCCCAAGATGGGTTCCTTGCAGGAGATTAGATCCTCAAGTCTTTACTACCTCTAATTTTTTTTAGACCTATTAATCATACCTAAATCCCTGCAGGGGAGGGGAAAATAGTGGGAGTGGAGGGAGCAACCAGGTATGAAGTATGACCATCAGGAGACACTATACCTGCCAAAATATTTCTATATAATGTCTATCCATAGAAACCGGAGAAATCTATATGGTCATGGGTTTTAAGGGTGTTCAATCAGGTGGAAGTAATAGAATATTGGATTAGAGTGGATTTGTTGAAATGGGTGCACTGAACATCAGTTTCAGACTGAGCATCTGTGAATGGCTTCAACAGTTTGTTCAGTAAAATCTGAACCTAAAGTTAGCCTGTATATACTAAAGTCAAAATACCAGAACTTCATAAATATGTTGTAGTTTCTCTTACACACTGACATTTTGGACTGGATACCTCTTCATTGTTCGGGTCTGTCCTGTGCATTGTACCATGCTCATCAGCATCTCTGGCCTCTACCCACTAGATGCCAGTAGCTCACACCCTCCCCCCACAACAGCTGTAACAAAAATGTCTCAAGACACCGCCAAATGTCCCAGGGCAGGGAACAAAATTGTCCCAGCTAAGAACTGCCATAGAAGGTATACGAAGACATGGGAGTGTCAGATTGCTAAAGTGGATTTGTCATGTAAGACCTGCTCAGCCCAACGCTCTATGTGCCCCGCGAGCGTTTAAAGAACACTGCCTTTGCCAAAGATTTAAGAAGTTCTTTGGTGAGGGGAGCATTGGCAGTCTTGGTGAGCTATATTTATAGTGACTCTTCTCTGCAGGACAGGAATGAGAGAAAGGAACTGTGACATCAAAATGGGCTTCCTGAATTCAGTGTGTGTGATGGGATCTTGGTGTACCACACGTCGAGTGGAGGCACTTCGTTGACAAAGATAAAGTGTGTTTGTCATAATGGACAGCAAAGCCAAAGGGATCACCAAAATGTTTTGATACACAGATACTTTGCACCAAAATAGAAAAAGCAATACCATATTATTCAAGGTATTCTAGAGATTAGTGCCATAGCAGTCTTTTGATATTCATAGGAGTCATGTTTTCTATCATATACCTCTAGTTTACTCTTTAAAAATTAAAAAAAAAATTTTTTTTAATGTTTTATTTATTTCTATGAGAGAGAGAGAGACAGCGTGAGCAGGGGAGGGTCAGAGAGAGAGGGAGTCACAGACTGAACAGGCTCCAGGCTCTGAGCTGGCAGTCAGCACAGAGCCTGACGTGGGGCCCGAACCCACGAACCGCGAGATCATGACCTAGGCGAAAGTCGGACGCTTAACCGACTAAGCCACCTGGGCGCCCCTCTCTTTAAAAATTTTTATTTTAATGTTTACTTTTGAGACAGAGTGTGAGTCAGGGAGGGGCAGAGAGAGAGACACACACACACACACAGAATCTGAAGCAGGCTCCAGGCTCTGAGCTGTCAGTACAGATCCCCACATGGGGCTCGAACCCACGAATCATGAGGTCATGACCTGAGCTAAAGTCAGATGCTCAACCAACTGAGCCATCCAGATGCCCCTAGTTTACTCACTTGACCTGTGCAAGAAGACAGGCGAGTCTTGGGAGAATGACCTGGGATTATAAATTTAATAAGGACTTGACATCACTATAGCATCAGTTGAGGTTTTGTTGCTGGAGCATGTCAATTATCTGCTGGCATCTGATTTGCAGCCATTACACTAATATGCTTCCACCCCACCCCACCCCCATACCTATTAGTAAACATCCAAAGAAGTTGAGTGTCGTCTGGTAGGGCCATCAGTACAATTTTATGGCTCCAGCTCAGGGCTACACCAACTTCCCAATCTTCATTCATAGTTTATTTCCAAAGATGGTCAACTATAATCCATGGGTCAAATCTGGCTGCCACTTTTGATGTTAGATGGGCATTATGCAGTTTCCTGTCCTTGGCTATTAAAAGTGATTCTGGTATGAGCATAAAAGGACATGTACATTACTGAATATATGGATCTATTTCTCTTGGGAATATATCTAACCAAAAGGTTATAGGGTAATTTTAGCAGTTACTTTTGTAGTAATACTAAAGCTACTCGCCTTTACTAGTTACTGAAAAACCTTACTCCAAAGTGGTTGTATCAGATTACCTTCCTATCTGTAGGATACAGGTATTTGCATCTTTGTCAACCTTTCTTTTATTAATTCTTTTAATTATAGCCTTTCTGGTTGGAATGCAGTAGAATTTTAAAATAGTTTAGTTTAACTTGTGTTTCTTTAATAACTAATGAAATTGAATGTCTTTTCATATGACTATTGGTTATTTTGATATTCTCTTTTCTGAAACTCCTGTTTGCTTTTATATTTTTACTATTTGTTTGCCTTACTTTTCCTTATTGATTTAAGGATGTGAATATTCTTTATAAATTCTGTACCTAAGTCTTTTGTCAGATACATGACTTACAAATTCTCCCAATTTGGGGATCACCTTTTCACTATCTTAATGGTGCCTTGGTGAAGAGAAGTTCTTAATTTTAAAATAGTACAAGTAATTAATTACTTAATTGATTTTAGCAATGGGTGCCTTTTTGGTCTTGTTTAAGAATTTTAGGGGCGCCTGGGTGGTTCAGTCGGTTAAGTGTCTGACTTCAGCTCAGGTCATGATCTTAGGGTTCGTGGTTTGAGTCCCCCCATAGGGCTCTGTGCTCACAGCTAGCTCAGAGCCTGGAGCCTGTTTTGGATTCTGTATCTCCCTCTCTCTCTGACCCTCCCCTGCTCATGCTGTCTCTCTCTCTCTCTCTCTCTCTCAGAAATAAATTTTTTAAAAAATTTAAAAAAAACCTACAAGGCAACAAATAATAAGTAAAGCCACCAGTCAGGATTTCACATGTTTACAAAGATGTAATTTTATTTTATTTTTTTATTCTTTTTTTTAATGTTTTTTATTTATTTCTGAGAGAGGAAGAGAGACACCGTAAGCAGGGGAGGGTCAGAGAGAGGGGGGGAGATACAGAATCTGAAGCAGGCTCCAGGCTCTGAGCTGGTTGTCAGCACAGAGCCCGACACGGGCCTCGAACCCACAAACCATGAGATCATGACCTGAGCTGAAGTCGATCGCTCAACCTACTGAGCCACTCAGGCGCCCCTACAAATATGTAATTTTAAAAATTTAAAAAAAAAAAAGAATTTTATTGCCCTATTCTAAGGTAAGAAACACTCTGTCTTAGGTTTTATTCTTAAAAGCTTCATTATTTTGCTTCTCAAAATTAGATCTCCAGTCCTTATGAAAGTTATATTTGTAGATTCTGTGAAGTAGAAGTAAATATACTTTTTCCCATATGGATATCCAATTGATGGAGAAACATATATAAAAATACTTCTCTAGCCTTCTATTGCAGTGTCTCCTTTTCACAAATCAAATGAGTGTCTGCTTTCATCTGGGCTCTATTCTTCTCCCTTATTTATCTGGCTATCTTTAAGCAAACACTACACATTTTTTCAGATTTAGTATCTGATAAAGTCAGTCTTCCATTTTGTTGTCTTCACATTATCTTAACTATTCTTAGCCCTTTGCTTCTTTACAAAATTTTTATAACTACTGCATCAATTTCCAGAAAAAAAGTTAGTATTTCTTTTTTTTTGAGAGAGAGAGAGAGAGAGAAAGTGCAAGTGGAAGAGGGGGGAGCAGAGGAAGAGAAAGAGAGAATCTAAGCAGGTTCCATGCTCAGTGCAGAGCCTGACATGGGGCTCAATCCTACAACCCTGGGATCATGACCTGAGCAAATATCAAGGATTGGATGCTCAACTGACTGAGCCATCCAAGTACCCCATAAAGCTAGTATTTCTCTTGGGTTTGCACTGATATTGTAGATCACTATACTAGTTTAGCATACTTTAAACTTTGGAATTTTCTACCCATAAATACCACTATTTGTTTTTAAGTATTTCTTTCATATATGCAGAAAAATAAAGAGGCTCCTCACCCAATAACATATGCATTGGTAGACTACAAAAGGATTAAAGGCCCTAAATATAAAGGATAAATTCTAAAGTTAATTTTGAAGATTTGAAACTTCGGAGTTTCAAATCACAGAAATTAAGACAAACTTTTAAAGTTGATTTCTTCATAATTAAGGATGTTTACTCAATGTAGAATACAATAAATGAATTTTAAAAATCCAGTTAAGGTGCCAAGACAACTCAGTGGCAAAAGAACAGTGTCTTCAACAAATGGCACTGAGACAATGGGTATACATATGTCGAAGATGAAGTTGCACCCTGTACCACACAGAGTTTTCAAAAAGTAACTCAAAATGGATCAATGACCTAAACATAAGAACTAAACGTTATAAAACTTATAGCATTAAGCACTGGTTTCTTGATATGACACGCAAGCACAATAAAAGATGGATATATTGGACTTCATCAAAATTAGAAACTTTTGTGTATCAAAAAATACCATCAAGAAGGTGAAAAGATGTCCACAGAATNAAAAAAAATAAAAAAAATATTTGTTTTCATATCATATATGAAATTATATCTCTTACAACAAAGTTATAACTAGAATGAATATATAAAGAACTTTTACAATTCACTAATAAAAGACAAATAGCCCCAATCCATAATAAAAAGACAGATGGCCCAATTAAACCATGTGCTAAAGCATTTGAAGATAGCCACTCTTCCAAAGAAGATACACAAATGCCCGGTGAGCACATGAAAAGATGGTCAACATCGTTACTTGTTAGGAAAACGTAAATCAAAACCATAATGAGATAGTACTTCACATTCACCAGATTGGCTGTATCCAAAACAAAACAAAACAAAACAAGATTTGATAATAAAATGATCGGAAGTGGAGAAATTAGAACTGCCATACACTGTAAGTGGAGATGTTTGGGAAAGTGCAAAGGCTTTGGAAAAACAGTCCAGTACTTTCTCAAAAGGTTAAAATATCAGGGCTCCTGGGTGGCTTAGTTGGTTGAGCATCCAAGTCTTAATTTCAGCCCAGGTCATGATCCCAAGGTGGTTGGATTGAGCCCTGCTTGGAGCCCGATGTTGGGCTCTGTGCTGGACATGGGGCCTGTTTAAGATCCCCTCTCTCTCTCTCTTTCTCTTCCTCTGTCCCTCTCCCCCAAACACATTCTCTCTCTCTCAAAAATAACAAAGATTATGCTAGTTATTATTTATAAATATAAGTATATGAATACGTTGTGAACCAACAAATGCACTCCTTACATATATGTCCTAAATAAATTCCCATACATTTGTATAGGAGTATGGAGACATATCACATCATTATTGCCAATGGAAAACTGGGTATCTGTCATGGAAGAGTAAATAGATAAGATGTTGTGGGTGAGTTCTATAAAATAGATTAGATGTATGCTAAAAACATGGATGAATCTTAAAGATATAATACTGCATGAGGAAAGTAAAAAAATCAATGAAGTTTTATAACACAGTACTGATGTGGTTTTGGAGTGATGATGGGGTGCAGAGCTGATAACCAAGAAAGAATTCTTGAGATGTCTTTAGTGCAAAAAGATGATTTTATTAAATAATGGGGACATGATCAGTGGGTAGAAAAAGCTGCACTGAGGTTGTGAGGAGTGATTGAATATATATACTTGGGATTTGTGGGGGTAGATAAAGGCAAGGGGGAAGTTCCCAAAAGGACTTTCACATGCTAAAGACGACTTACAAGACATCGGAGATCTTGCTACGGTTGAGTCAGTTATTTTTCCCTCTAGTAAGGCATTAATATTAAGAAAGATGGGAGTTTCTTGGAGGAATGTATTTGTCAATGGGCTGCAGGTTATAAAGAAATTTAATTTTATCTACATTTTCTTCTTGCCTTTGTTACCAACATCACTATGGAGGGGAGGGTGATGTTAGGGCTCCAGGAAACTGAGTCCATAGGTTTCTGGAGATTTCCTTTTTTCTTGAAAATCATTAAGACAGTTGCAAACTGATGGAGACTCATGTCCTGCATGACTGTGATCTCTATCCGTTAACAATTTGTTTTTCCCTTTCCTTTGTTCATAGGCAGCTAGGGGTACCTGAGGAATGTCACACATATCCCACGGTGGTGGGGGGGGGGAGAAGGGAGGGGGAGGAGAGTTGCAGGATGTTATTTTGTGTGCTTCACTCTCAGCTTGCCTTTGCCTCCCTCATCAATACCACTTATATAAATTAAAAATATGTGCACACAAAACCGCACCGCATATATTTCGCATAAGAAAATACACAGAAAGAAATACAGTTGACCCTTGAACAACACAGGAGTGAGGGACACTAACCTACCCAGTCAAATATCTGTGTATAACTTTTTTTTTTCTGTGTATAACTTTTGACTCCCCCAAAACTTCATAGTCTACTATTGACCAAACCATTACCAATTAATATGTTGTTACATGTATTTAGAATGTTGCATGTATTATATACTGTATTCTTCAAGTAAGCTAGAGAAAAGAAAATGTTATTAGGAAAATCATAAGAGGGGCGCCTGGGTGGCTCAGTTGGTTAAGTGTCCAACTTCAGCTCAGGTCATGATCTCACAGATCATGACTTCGAGCCCTGCATCAGGCTTTGTGCTGACAGCTCAGAGCCTGGAGCCTGCTTTGGATTCTGTCTCCCTCTCTCTTTGCTCCTTCCCTGCTCATACTCTGTCCTTCTTTCCTTTAAAAAAAAGTTAAACATTTGAAAAAAGAAGAAGAAAAGAAAATCTTAAGAGAGGGGTGTCTGGGTGGCTCAGTCATCTAAGTGTATGACTCCTGGTTTTGGCTCAGGTCATGACACTGCAGTTTCATGAGCCCCACATCAGGATCTGTGCTGGCAGCGCAGCGCATGCTCGGGATTTTGTCCCCTTCTCTCTGCCCCTCCCCCACTCATGCTGTCTCTGTCTGTCTCAAAAATGAACGTAAAAAATTAAAATCATAAGAGAAAATACATTTAAAGCACTGAACTGTATTGAAAAAGATTCCATGTAGAAGTCTATCTGCGCAGTTCAAACCTGTGTTGTTCAAGAGTCAACTGTACTTCAAATGAAATAATATCCTATGGGGCAGAGGAGCAAATGAAAGTGTTCCATGGGGAGAAGGCATAAATACAAAATTATTTTATCATATTTGTCCAGGATTTCAATTTGATTGTACTGAAAAAAGGTTCTGCAATTTGCTTTAAAATATTCCAGCAAAAACCTTTTAAAAAGGTGAATAGACTTACAGGAACAAGAGTTGTTTACAGTGTACAAATGAAAGAAAAATAGATAAGAAATGGAAAGATTGAAAAAGAAGAAACAAAATTGTCATTATTTACCAATGATACAATTATGTATTTAGGAAATCTAAATTTACAACTAAGTTATAGGAACTGATGAATAAGGTTGACAGATTGCTGGATACATGGTCTAGTACAATTTGATGAAAGGGGTGGTATTTAGCACTCTCTTCTGTTTTCTGCTCTCAGAGATAAAATTTTCAACATTCTGTCACTAAGTATTATGTGTAGTTGTGTAAGTTTATTTTAGGTGTCTTTCCACATCTAAAAAAATTCAAGTTAGTTAACATATAGTATAATATTGGTTTCAGGAGTAGAAGTTGATTTTAGTTTTAAGCTGGATTTTTCTAGGAGTTTTATAACCATTTCACATGTATTTTCAAATTTATCATTGTGATGTTCCACAAAATTTTTTCTTATTATCTTTATTGATGTTTCCATTTTTATCACTGAAATTGGTAATTATGTCATTTATGTCTTTTTTCTTTGTCACTCTTACTGGACTTTGTCAATATTATTTTATTCATTGAATCGTCTTTTGGCTCTTCACAAAAGCTTCAGTCTATTTTGTTTTCTATTTCATACATTTCTTATTTTCATAATTTCCTTCCCTCTGCTTACTGTGGTTTTTGTTTTCTGTTTAGTAAATTCCTGAGATGGATGTTTCCATTTTAATTTTCAGCTTCTGTTTTAGTAAATGCTCTCAAGACTCTGCGTTTCTTCCTAAATATGTGTTAAAACTTCCCATTCTATTTGTGAATGTTTTTTCCTTACAATTCTGTCAATTTTGCTTTTTAAAGTTTGCTTTTGATCATGTGACGCTGTTATTCTTGATAATTTGAAACTTATGAAGTGTTTCTATATCTCATAATGCTTTTATCTTCAAGGACTATTTTGCCCACTATTAATATATTTCAATATTACATAAATAATTTGAAGCCTAGGATGATGCTCTCTTTCTCCAGAAAAGATTTTCATTTGTTCTTGCCAAGTGCTTGAAGACAGTAACGAAAACATTTCACTCTAACCAAATTTCAATTAGTGAAGTGACTTGGAGTTTGTTCCCTACCAAGGACAATCCATTTCCCTCTTATTTTTACTCCTACAGGGCAGCTCCTTGGGATTCCTCACTTCCGTACCTCGCCCTCCTTCTGGGCCCCTGGAACGCGACTTAAGTGCTGATCAGCTTTCAACAACAGAATCTGTAGGAGCCACCCAGGAAGACACTTGCAGTCTAGAATGGTACAATTTCGCCAAGATTCACTCTGGCTTAAGGCAGTTAATATCCATAGACCCAGGGTACCCGGAAGTATTTCCGCTTCAGGGGGTGGAGCTGAGGGCGTCGTTTATCTTGGGCATTCTGGGAGATGTAGTCTGGGGTACATTTACGCTGGAGTACTTCCGCTTCCAGAAGCCCTGACGAGGGAATTCTGGGAAGTGGTCCACGAGTTCCCTCTAGTTCGAAGGAGACGCTTTCCGGGTAGGAGGGCGAGGTTGCTCCCCGCCCTCATGTCAAGTAGAGGAGTCAATCTTCCGTCCCAGGGAGCTCTCCAACCCTCGAACTGCCCGAGGCTGGGCGGGGAGCAGCGGCCGGCAGCGGAGGATGGAGTTGGAAGAGATCTGCTTTCCTCTCTGCCAAACCTCCTGTCTGGAGCGCCTCTGTCTTTCCCGGATCGGGACGGCCCGGGTCTCCGTGTCGCCTGGTCTGCAGGTCTCCCTGCGCTCCAGCCGGCTTTCCTCACCCTACCAGTCAGCTCTGCCACTTCCTAGCAGAACGTTATGCGAGTTACTTAATCTCTCTTGGTCTCATTATGCTCATCTCTCCAGTAGTGTCATTCGTAGCGGTCCCTTATTCTTTTAACGAATTGATTTATGAAATGACCTCAACAGCCTTACGAGCTAGGTAATGCTATTAGCCTTTTATTTATTTATTTATTTATTTATTTTAAAGCAGAGGTAGTTGGAAAGAAAACATCCTACTAACACGAAGTCCTCTCTCCACAATGTAGAAAAGTAAGCTGTCTTATTGCTGAATACTCATATTCGTAGTACTGTATTGTAGGTAATTTGTGAGAAGAGATTACAAAAAGAGAAGCTTCACCCTATTTATACAGTCAAGCAGTTACAAGTTTTTAACACCGTTATGTTTTTAACTACTAAGTACATGCATTCTCAGGATTAACGATATCTTGTCTTCCTGTAGGAGGGCTTGATTACACCATTTGCTGCAAATTCATTGATAAATTTATGCTAAATTTTCTTAGGAATTTTCGTAATTGACTTTATCCGAGGGAATAATGAAATGTATCTTATCTCCCCTGCTAGCTGAGAAGAAACCTTGATTAAACTCCCACGGTGATGGGACACTAGATTATTTCCTCGGACGTTTATATTTGAAAGGTAGCCACATAAGAAAGCTAGGGGATATAGAAACATTGAGCTTTGGAGAGGAGTAATTATGAATTTGGTTTCTTTATTTGGAGTCTGACTTACCTTCTTTTGGAAGGGTTCTTGGGTCTCAACATTTGAGTGACAGGCCTGGATTATATAATAATTAGCTACTCATGTCCTTTCCCAAGATGTATTTGAAATACTTGCAGGGGATAGAAAGCTGCAACATTACTTCTATTCATTATTTCTAGAGATCTAAGCTAAATAAGGACAAGAGGATGCTTTCTGCACAAGTGCAGCGAGTGAAACAAACTTAACTCTTCCTCTGCTGGGATGTTGTAACTGCAAACCTACTGCTAGAGGGATGGACTGGGGTGGTCCCTGGCCCGTCCTTGGTTTGGGAATCTCCATCAGGACATATAAGGTTATTCTCCTGTCGCTCATGCCTAATTTCCTGCCTAACACGTTCAGTAAATAAGAAATGAAAACATATTGTAGTGGATTTGTAGATATTCTTAGGTATTCCTCTCTGTTTCCTACCCTCATTTCTTTGAAACATCTGTTCTATCATATATATGAGCAAATACATTTTTATATTGATCATTGCATAAAAATCGAATTAACAATACTGTATTCATCCTTTAAATTCAGAAATCTCTCTGAGGAATGTTTACAAACGCCCCGGTTGGGAAATTGATCATACAAATATGCCGAAGCTTGTCTTTTTACTCTGAGTAAGTCTGGCTGTCCTCAGTAGCCAAGTTCTGAATTATTTGTGCTATTCACAAAAGTTGAAATCTACAATATATTTTGCCTCCGCTGCACTTTGTTTTTTGGTCTTTCATTCTTTTTTATATCTAAAAAGTGTCTGAAACTGCCAAATATAGTGTTATCATGTTATCTCTTTGTCTCGTAGCAGTGGGTACAGTTTCATTAGTAAAGGATCACGTGATCATCTTACAACCTGTCTTTAAGAATGACTCTTAAATATTTGCTAATTACGTTTTGTTTCTTTGTCAGTAGGGGGAAACTCAGTTTCACTGGCGTCAGAGAACTGCTTTAGGTCGGCCAAATGGGAAGCCCCAAAGCGTTTTCGGATAGTTGTAGTCCTCGAACTACCGATTGGGAGATATCCTGGGAGGGAAGGGAGCGGCCTCAGAGGGGCGGGGATTGCTCTTCCTCCTCTTGGAGGTTCTGGGAAATGTAGTCCTTCACTCTTTCGGGTAACAAGGCGGGGGTCACTGCGGCGCTTGTTCCCCTCGGGGCTTCTGGGAAGTGTAGTTCTGGGGCGCCGTGTAGGTAGAGGCATTTCCGCCCCGGAAAAGCGAGGCCGCCACCATCTTTTCTGTCGGGAGGTGAGTTAGCCTTGCTCCCACCCACCCCTCCGAGCCTTTTCGGCCTGAGCGTGAGACCAGTCGCTATCGAGGCGGCGTTTTTAGGATGGCGGAGTCGCGGTCGCTGGCGGAGGCCGAGAGACGGAGGGCGGAAGTGTGGATTCCCTCAGTTCTCCTCCCCCACTTACCAAGCGGCGCTGCTACTTCTGTCGGTACAATACCTGGCGAGTTCTCCGCGCTCCGCTTCCCTCCTCCGTACAGGAGCGAGCGAGCGAGAGTAACGACTGGGTAGGGTTGTGATTCCAACTGAACGAGACAGTACGTGTCCGGGGCTCAGCACGGTGGCGGCACGGGGTGACGGGTTGGCTCTCGCCCTTGCTAGAGTAGTTCGGTCGCCAGCGCCCCTTTGCCGGGAAGCCCCAGTGAAGAGAGGGAGCTCGGGGCTCTAGGGGCATCGACAGCGCGGCCCTGCTGTCACCCTCCCGGACACCGAGCTCTTCCCCAGCTCTGTCCGTCTCTTCCAGGAAGCCCCGAGGCACCCCGCGCTGGCGCCCGGGGATGTCCGCCGCAGTGCAACCCGGAGACAGACCCCGCCGTGCTGTCCCACCGCGTCCTTCTCCTCCCCGTCGCCGGGGTCGGAACGGGGCGGAAGGACGGACGTGGTGGCTCCGCACCGCATAGCCCCGGCTGCGTCCTAGCGAAGGTACCTTCCCTTTCAGTTCATCAGGTTTCCTTCGGTCAGTAAATTAGCACTTGGAAAACGTTCAAGTCTTTGTCGCATCAGCCTGCGGAGGTGTAATCTCGTTAACAGGTGTGAGTGTGAATTTGTTACCACGCGCACATATATTTTAAATATGTGTTTTTCATTTTGCAGTTCACCGCGTTTTAACATTTCTTCCTTTTGTTCTCTTTTTCTTATTTCCTTTTATTTACTGCCAGCTGCTTTGGAATAAAAAACGGTTATCTGCCTCAGATACTAATTTTTCTTTTCTTCTTCTTCTTCCTCTTCTTCTTCTTAGAGAGAGAAAGCAGGGGAGGGGCAGAGAGAGGGAGGGAGAGAAGAGAATCCCAAGCAGGCTCTGCAGTGTCAGCGCAAAGCCTGATGCGGGGCTCCAACCCACTAACGTGAGACCATGACCTGAGCGGAAATCCGACGCTCGGCTGGGCCACACAGGCGCCCCACACCACCACCTTTTTAAAAATAGGGTAGGTTATTAGTCTACATTTTGTTATAACCACCCTCCAAATTAGTCAGATCTTTCTTGAGCTGTTTGTTTTATTTTAAACATTTGTTTTTGAGAGAGAGCGTGAGTGGGGGAGGGACAGAGAGAGAGAGGGAGACACAGAATCCGAAGCAGGATCCAGGCTCCGAGCTGTCAGCACAGACCCGACCTGGGGCTCGAACTCAAGAATGGTGAGATCAGGACCTGAGCCCACCCAGGCGCCCGTTTGTTTTAAATAACAAAGACATTACTAACATAATTACAAGTGTTTATTTTATTTGTTTTGCCACTGCTTCTTCAGGGCTCTTTTAGTTATAAATGTTCTTCGTCTTTGTTAAGCTGAATTTTTTTTTCCTCCCTTGTGTCAGTAGTCATTCCCTTGAACATAGAATTCAAGGTTGACAGTTATTTTCTTCCTTTTGGAGATAGTGTTCAGTTGTTTAGCTCTCCATTCTGTTTCCCTGATTCTGTTAATCGTCATTTCTTTTAGATAAACTATATTTTCTTTCTGGGAGCTTTAAGGATTTTTGTTGTGGTTTTTAGTTCATCTTTACTTACAGTTTTTAGTTCTTTGCATTCAGTATGATTTAAGAGAGTATTTTTGTTTATACTGTTCAGAATTTCTAAGTATGAACTCACAGTTATCTTTTGAAGTAATACCTCTCTGCCATTTCTTCCATTCCCTTTTTCTCTTACTACTCCTCTTGGACAAATGTTGGGAGACTCTCAATCTGTCTTCCGTGTTTCTTGATTTTTATTTTGTATCTTTTTTAAATCTCCATGTACATAGGATTAAAAGACTCTTACCAATAAGCCTTTTTTGACTTCATGAGGTAAACTGACTCCAAATGATGCCTTTTAGAAAACTATACCAGTTTGGATGAAATGTTACTAGCTGGGCAACAAATTTTTATTATTTTCAAATGTTTATTTTATTTATTTATTTTTGGAGGAGANCCAAGCGAAAGTCGGATGCTTAACCGACTAAGCCACCCAGGCGCCCCTCCTACTTATTTTTTGAGAGAGAGTGAGTGGGACACAGGCAGAGAGAGAGAGGGAAGACAGCGAATTCAAGCAGGCTCCACCTTAATCAGCGCAGAGCCTGATACGGGGCTTCATCCGACTCTTTGAAATTATGACCTGAGCTGAAACTAACAGCCAGACATCTAACCAACCGAGCCATCCAGGCATCCCTGGGCAACAAATTATTAAGTAAGAAAAAATTTTAAGTCAGAATTAGGATTTTCAGAGAAGAAAGGTGAGTTTCCTAGGAGAGCACTAAGAAGTCCAGATACTTGTCCAGTCTTTTTTTGTTGCTTTTGGAAAAGGCCTCTGCAAATCTGGTTTATAATGCAAAGTATCATCTCCTGTTTTGCAGGTGCAAGAAAAAAGGATTCCTGGCTCTTTGAACTTTCCATCTACTCAGTTAATTCGGGGAAAACCTCATGAGGTGAGTATGCTTTGCAGTTCTTATCCTGCCCTCGTGTGCAGTTGACCAGAGTGAGACACAAGAGTTTTTTATTAACATCCCTGACATTACATAGATGGTAAGTATCATTTCTAGGATTTAAACCTTGGCCCTTGACTTCAGAGCCCACTTTTAAATTTTTTTAAGCCTACATGTTGTTAACAATGCCCTTCATTTCCTCCTGTCCCCAGGGTGGAAAATTCTTGCAGTAGGGATACTGCATTTGGTTGTGCAGGCTGTTCACTGTCCAGTGGCCTCTGGCTCACAAACATACTCGTATTTGCAATCTACTCCATGCTCTGCTTACCACGTTGTGTGTGGCTGCCTCTGCCTGGAAGTAGGGGAACTCTCGTATAATTTCTGCAAAGACCCCCACGGGCTCACTGCAGCCCTGGCCTGCATCTCATGGCTTCTTTGTCCTTTCCCAGTTACACCTTCTCAAGACTCTGACCTTTCCGAGAAGGAAAAGAAGGAGCAAGAGAAAATGACCAAGTTTCAGGTAAATAAGGCATTCTTTTCTGTCTCCTAAGACGTGTTTTTCCTTTTCAAAGATCAGGCACATCTTTTTTCCTCTTCCTTGAAAAGGTTGAAGGAGGGGCCCCTGGGTGGCTCAGTCGGTTAAGTGTCCGACTTCGGCTCAGATCATGATCTCACAGTTCGTGGGTTCGAGCCCTGCATCGGGCTCTGTGCTGACAGCTCGGAGCCTGGAACCTGCCTCAGATTCTGTGTCTCCCTCTCTCTCTGACCCTCCCCTGCTCACGCTTTCTCTCTCTCTCTCTTTCTCAGAAAGAAATGAAAAAAAAACGATATATTAAAAGTAACAATCTATAATTATGGGACATCCGGGTGGCCTAGTCTGTTGGGCGACTAACTGTTGATTTCAGCGTGGGTCATGATTTCATGGTTTTGAGATTGAGCTCTGTGTTGGGCTCCGTGTTGGGTGTGGAGCCTACTTAAGATTCTTTCTCTCTGCCCCTCCTCCAACTTGAGTGTGTGTGCTCTCCCTCTCTCTCAAAATAAAAGTCTGGAATTAATTACACATGATTTGTATTGATTAAAGATAAATCATAAATTCTAAGGAATTTTATACTTTCCGGTCACCATGGAATGAGAGGGGCGCCTGGGTGGCTCAGTCGGTTAAGCATCCGACTTTTGTTCAGGTCATGATCTCATGGTCCGTGGGTTCGAGCCTTGCATCAGGCATCAGCACAGAGCCTGGAGCCTGCTTCAGGTTCTGTGTTTTCCTCTCTCTCTGCTCCTCCCCATTCATGGTCTGTCTCTCTCTGTGTCTCAAAAAAAAAAAAAAGTTAAAAAAAAAAAAAGGAATGAGAAAGTATAACGATAATAATTGTTCAGATTTATTGAGCACTTTGATATGTGTCAGGCACCGTTCTCTGTGGTTTACACATACTTAACTCATCTAATGTTTTCAAACACCTTGTGGTTTAGACATCATTAAAGAAAAGAGAAAATTGAGATAGTGGGAAGTTATGGAATTTCCCCAAGGTCCTGTAATTAAATCTTTGAAATTTGAACTCAGTCTGTGCCTTCACCAGCTGTGACTCCCGCGGGTGGATACAGCATGTGCGTTGAACGCAGAAAGCTATGTGCCTGTCTTGGAGGGCTGCCGAAGGCCTGTTAACACTGCGGACATTAAAAACAGTGACAGAATTGACGCTTTGTGGGGCGGTTGGCAGGGGACAGTAAACGGGGGACGACTGTGGGACTGAAATCTGCTTGGGTTCCCTCCAAATCAGCAACAAGTTTTTTGGCACTCCTCTTTATCCTTCTCAGTTCTGGCTTTTTTCCACTGGGGATTATGGGATTGAGGTTGTGTGTGCTTGATGTTGTAGGAGGCAGTGACGTTCAAGGATGTGGCCGTGGTCTTCACCATAGAGGAGCTGGGGCTGCTGGACTCTGCTCAGAGGAAGCTGTACCGAGATGTGATGGTGGAGAACTTCAAGAATTTGGTTTCAGTGGGTGAGAACAGGCGCACTGTGAGACTGAACCTCACCCCCCTTGAGAGCATGTGTCCTCAGTTGTTCAAGGCTTTGGACCTTTTAAAACGGTTCCCTCACCTCGAAAGCACAAGTTTTTCTAATCCCTGGGACTACAGGAGTAGGTTTTTCTGGTCTTTCTGTCCAGGGCTACATGACCCGCTCTTCCCCCTCCCCTTCCACTGGGCTCTGTGCTGATGCTCAGGGCCTGGAGCCTGCATCAGATTCTGTGTCTCCCTTCTCTTCTCCTTCCCTCTTGTACTCTGTCTTTTTGTCTCAAAAATAAATAAACACTAAAAAAATGAAAAATCAACTATAAATTGGAAATATAAATTATAAAGTGGCTTCTACGTTTTTCAAATGTTTTTTCTTATTTATTTATTTATTTATTAACGTTTTATTTATTTTTGAGAGACAGACAGAGTGTGAGCAGGGGAGGGGCAGAGAGAGAGGGAGATACAGAATCTGAAGCAGGTTCCAGGCTCTGAGCTGTCAGCACAGAGCCTGATGCAGGGCTTGAACCCACGAACCGCAAGATCTTAACCTGAGCTGAAGTTGGCCACTTAACCAACTGAGCCTCCCAGGCACCCCAAATACTTTGTCTTTCAAATTAGGACTGTGACCCATTGGTGGGCCATGGAATTAATTTAGTACATTGTACTGGCATTTTATTTTCCAGTGAAATCCAATAAATGAGAATAAAGATAGAGATTATCAAAATTTCCTTATCAAGACCTGTTCACATTGTAGCAAAAACTGACCATTTGCAGTGAGTGGTGTGAGAGTGTGGGAAATGGGATGAGAATAGCGAAAGGCTAAATCTAATTTTATCTCCATCTAGACATGAACTAGGTCTGACCTAAATTCATTTATTATGGTTCCTGATCAAAAAAGTTCTCAAAATGTCACTTTAGAGGTTCCAAAGATTATAGAATTTGAACAAAAATATATTTTAGGAATGAGTTCATCTTAAGACTATATATCTGCCTTTTCATAGGACATCTTCCCTTCAAACCAGATATGGTATCCCAGTTGGAGGCAGAAGAAAAGCTTTGGATGATGGAAAGAGAAACCCGAAGAAATGGATATTCCCATGAGAACCATACGGCTGTTCCTTCAGGTACCAGCTACTCTGGTTCTCACCACGTCCGTGATTTTACCACTCTTGTCTGAGTACAGTCACCTCTTGCCTGGACTGGAAAAGCAGCCTCCACATTGGTCTCCCTGCCTCCTCCCCTGCATTCCTATCATCTGTTCTCAACATGGTACCAGAGTGATTCTTTAGAGAGCAAGTGGGGTCATGCCCTTCCCCTGCTGAAAAGCCCTCCAGAGACTTCCCATTTCACTCCGAGTCCTCACAGTGGCCTGCAAGGCCCTGCCTGATCTGGATGCCTCACCAGGTTCCTCTGTGGTCAACTTTGCTCATACCCTGGATTCCATCATCCCTGGCGTCCTGGCCCCCTCGGAGGGTTGTCTGCTGTTCCAGGGCCTTTGACTGGCTCTCCTCTGCCTGGGCGGAGAGTCTGCAGCCACTCCCTTACTCAGGTCTTTGTTTGCATTTCACCTACATTAGCTAGGCCTTCTGTGTCTGCTCTTTAAAGTGTCATGCTCTCCATTCTCCATCCCCTCTCCCTGCCTTATTTTGTGTCTAACCACTGATCACCTCCTGACCTAGTAATGCAGTTTTATTTACTTGTATGTCCTCTATCTCTCCAGGAAGTAGGAATTTGGGCGGTTTTATTTGCCGTGTCTACTCAAAGCCTCAAGTAGGCCTTCTGCATAGAAGGTGATCCCATCCATGCTTGTTAAATGAATAAGTTATTTCCATAATTACTGTTCTTGTAGAAGGGAGCTACGATACCAGTCTTTTGATACCAGCCTTTCCCGGGTGGGAAGAATGCCTCGTCCATGTCCCCAGGCGGGCCGTTGACTTTCCCACCCAGCTTTTCACCGCTCTCCTTTCTCCTGCCCTCTCTCTCTCCTTTGCTCCTTTGCCTTTCATCTCACTTTTCGATCTCCTTTCCTTCTTCTCCCTTTGGGTCCTTTCTCTTTAATTTGCACATTTCTCAGTTCTACCCATTTAGAAGTTAAAAATTAGATATTTGTAGATCGAGTAAATTCATAGGCTCTCCCTCTGCCTGAAAATGAAATAGCAGCTTGTCTGCAAACGTGATAAATTAGGTGATGAATTCTGTGAGTGATTGCTGGATGTGCCCCTTCTTTTGTCCTTTTCCCTTCCTATGTCGCTTCATGGTTGATGTGTTCAGGACGTTAGATACTTGCTTCACTTCACTGGGTCTAGTTTTCACATGCAGACTCAACCTCAGGAACAAGGTAAGGCCTTTTTTTTTTTTTTTTTAAAGATTTTTGTTTTTGGTAATCTCTACACCCAACACGTGGCTTGAATTCACACCCCAAGATTGAGTCATGTGCTCAACCGACGGAGCCAGCCAGGCGCCCCCAAAAGAACACAAATCAGAACCAGCAAAAGGCAGAGAGATGCATAGGGTGAGGCCCGGGAGGGTTCCCTCCCACCTCCCTCGGATAAGGACCCTTGTGACTCCTTTGGACACAGCCACATAATCCAAGATAACTTCCCCATCTCCAGATCCTTAATTTACTCAGATGTAAAGCCCTTTTGCCACAGACATGAACATACAGGTTCCAGGGATTAGGGCTTGGACATCTTCACCTAGCATATCTAGAAATGCATACATACCTGTTGAGACTTCTTCAGCTTATGTTATTAGACTGTAACTTTCCACTTAAGCAAATTAATTAAGGACTTGCTACCCAGCCCTGCTCAAACATTTTAAGCCAGTGGCTTGCATACATTTTTAGCCATGACCTTCAATCAAATATTTTACATCTTCACCTAGTATAAATATAATAGGTGTGTGTTTAGAACTGAAACATGCATTTCTTTCTTTGTTTCTTTTTTTGTTTTTTAACAAGCATTTCATACAGTGGTGTCCTTAACTACCTGTGATTTCTGCCAGGACCTAAAATACTATTTAATGCCTATAAGCTTTTGTAGGCATTTTTTGTAGGCATAATCTTACTAGGGAGAATGCCTCTTATCATAAGCCTACTGAGGCAAAGGTGAGTAAGCTTTTAATTGATGTTATTGTTGTCTTGCAGTCATTTGATTTCAAACTTAAAGCTCATTTTAAACTGTCAAATGTATGGTTTTAAAATCGGTCACATTTACACTTAGTGACCAAGAGTCTGTTGACCCCATTTATTGCCTCCACTTGCATGGAAACACGTAAAAGGATAAATGATATTGTATAGACATGACCCTCCCCCTGGTTTACTGAGGCCTGTATGTGAAATGCTGATGTTCCTGTACCTAAGCATCCACTTGTTCTTATCTCTGAATTTTGCTTTTTCTTATAGGCAGCAAGAATCAAAATGATATGGAGACTCTTCAAAAAGCTGCATTAAAATACCTGTCACATGAAGAACTGTCCTGCTGGCAAATCTGGAAGCAAGTTGCAAGTGATTTAACCAGGTGTCTTCAGAGGAAGCGTTCCCAGTTACTCCATGGCGATTCTGTTAAGGTTTCTGAAAATGAGAATAATGTAATGCATCATAAAGGAAATAGCTCCAGTTACACTGCAAATCAAGATTTGTCAGTTTTGAGAACTCAGGATTCTTGTGGGCATTCCTACGTATTGCGTGAGTCACAGAAGCAGAGTAGAGGTCAGCAAGTTAACGTGAAAAATAACCTGAGTATATGTGGAGCCTTCATGAAGAAATCACCACTTAGTGATCGTATTAGCACTGACACAGAGCAGAAACCCTACAAATACAACGAATGTAGCAAAAGCATTTGCGATGGTTTCAATCAGCACGTATCCCCAGGAGGGGAACTCCTTCCGTGGCGTGAGTGTGGAAATGGCTTCAGTTATAGCCCACTGCTTCCACTGCAGAACGTTCACACAGGAGAGAAATGCTCTAGTCCGTGCCCACACCTGCAGGCTCTTCAGAGAATTCGCCCAAGAAAGAAACACAATAAATATCATGAATCTGGTGATTGCTTCAGTAAGAGTTCTTTTCATCCTCATCAGCCTAACCACACAGGGGAGAAGTCCTATAGATGTGACAGTTGTGGCAAGGGATTCAGTAGCAGCACAGGCCTTATCATTCATTACAGGACTCACACAGGAGAGAAACCTTATAAATGTGAGGAGTGTGGCAAATGTTTTAGCCAAAGTTCAAATTTCCAATGCCATCAGAGAGTCCACACTGAAGAAAAACCGTACAAATGTGAAGAGTGTGGTAAGGGCTTTGGTTGGAGTGTTAATCTTCGTGTTCATCAGAGGGTCCACAGAGGTGAGAAACCCTACAAATGTGAGGAGTGTGGTAAGGGCTTCACTCAGGCTGCCCACTATCACATACATCAGAGGGTCCACACTGGGGAGAAACCTTACAAATGTGACGTCTGTGGTAAGGGCTTTAGTCATAATTCACCGTTAATATGCCATCGGAGAGTCCACACCGGAGAGAAACCATACAAATGTGAGGCGTGTGGGAAGGGCTTTACCCGTAATACAGATCTTCATATCCATTTCCGAGTTCACACAGGAGAGAAACCCTACAAGTGTAAAGAGTGTGGTAAGGGCTTCAGTCAGGCTTCTAATCTTCAAGTCCATCAGAACGTCCACACTGGGGAAAAACGATTCAAATGTGAAACATGTGGGAAAGGCTTCAGTCAGTCATCAAAGCTTCAAACCCATCAGAGAGTCCACACTGGAGAGAAGCCATATAAATGTGATGTGTGTGGGAAGGACTTCAGTTACAGTTCAAATCTTAAACTGCACCAAGTAATTCACACTGGAGAAAAACCATATAAATGTGAGGAGTGTGGGAAGGGCTTCAGTTGGCGATCAAATCTTCATGCTCATCAGCGAGTCCACTCTGGAGAGAAACCCTATAAATGCAAGGAGTGTGATAAAAGCTTCAGTCAGGCCATAGACTTTCGGGTACATCAGAGAGTCCACACTGGAGAGAAACCATACAAATGTGGTGTATGTGGTAAGGGCTTCAGTCAGTCTTCTGGTCTTCAGTCCCATCAGAGAGTCCACACTGGAGAGAAGCCATATAAATGTGATGTCTGTGGAAAGGGTTTTAGATACAGTTCACAGTTTATATACCACCAGCGAGGCCACACTGGAGAAAAACCTTACAAATGTGAGGAGTGTGGGAAAGGCTTTGGAAGGAGCTTGAACCTTCGCCATCATCAGAGGGTCCACACAGGAGAGAAACCCCATAGATGTGAAGAGTGTGGTAAGGCCTTCAGTCTCCCCTCAAATCTTAGAGTCCATCTGAGTGTTCACATTAGGGAGAAACTATTTAAATGTGAAGAGTGTGGGAAGAGCTTCAGTCAGAGTTCACGTCTTCAAGCCCATCTGAGAGTACACACTGGCGAGAAACCATACAAATGTGACGTATGCGGTAAGGACTTCAGTCACCGTTCACGTCTTACATACCATCAGAAAGTCCACACTGGCAAGAACCGTTCAAAGTGAGGAATGTGTTAGTGGCTTCTGTCAGGATGTACGTCATCACATATTTGGAGAGTCCTTGCTGGTGATAAACTATCAAGTATGGAGAGTGAGAAGGGATTTCTTCAGATGGAATCTTTCTAACATCCAGTAAAATGATGATGTGGAACCATAGTAACAGGAATGGAACTAATATTCATGGGAGGAATAGCTTGTAACCCTCTTGGCAAGATCCAATTGCTCTAGTCTTTAAAAGTAAATACATGCCCAAAGATAATGTGTGAAAAGGATATTTGCCATATACTAGCTAGTTTTGGCCGGAGGGGGGCGGGGGGGGTGTCAGGAAGGCTTCTGGATTAATTTCCCTTTTCTTTAACTTACATTTTATACTTATTTACAGTGACCATTATTTTTACTAAAGCTGTAAAGCTGTGAAAAGTGAATAAAATTACTGACCAAAATTTCCTGTAACCAAGAACTCATACTATGATTGCTTTATTTCATATGGTATATTGGATTTAAGTTAAGGAATTTTAATTAATTAATTAAAATTTAATTCATCCCCTGGGATGAATCTTTGATCTTAAGAAGTAAATTTGTATTTGCTGCAGATGTATAGAAAACACTGGTCATTGCGTCATTGTTTATAATAGCAAACAATCACTTGGGTAGCCAGAGTATTTTATGATTTATTAACCTAGTAGAACACTATGCAAGCATCAGATGAGAAAAGGTAAAATTATAGTTATGGGTATTGGAAGATGTCCAGAATATACTAACCTAAAAAAAAGGATTGGGATTTTTGCGTGATCTCATTAGAAAAAGTATAGATGAATAGGTATTTAGTTCTAGTTTTCACTAAATGATGATATTTTGCTTCATATGTACTTTTGCATTTCTTAAACTTCTTATTTTGAAGTAATCTAAAACTTTCCCAAAAATGTAAGTTATATCTTTTATATTCCCTTTACTCAGATTCAGGAGTTAACATGTTTGAATCATTCCTTGTATGTGAATGTGTATATATGCACACATATGGATATTTGTACACACAGAATTTTTTTTTTAATTTTTAATGTTTATTTTTGAAAGAGCAAGGAAGGGGCAGAGAGAGAGAGGGAGACAAAATCGGAAGCAAGCTCCAGGCTCTGAGTCATCAGCACAGAGCCCGATGTGGGGCTCGAACCCATGAACCATGAGATCATGACCTGAGTTGAAGTTGGACTCTTTTTTTTTTTTTTAATGTTTTTTATTTATTTCTAGGAGAGAGAGAGAGACAGTGTGAGCAGGGGAGGGTCAGAGAGAGAGGGAGTCACAGACTGAAACAGGCTCCAGGCTCCGAGCTGGCAGTCAGCACAGAGCCCGACGCAGGGCTCGAACCCATGAACCACGAGATCATGACCCAAGCGAAAGTCGGACGCTTAACCAACTAAGCCACCCAGGCGCCCCGAAGTTGGACTCTTAACTGTTCACCTGACTGAGCCACCCAGGCTCCCCTATGCACATAGAATTTTTAACCATGAGTATGTTACAGACCTCTTGCCCCTTGCATCTAAAATTTTTTTTATGTTTTATTTCTGAGAGAGAGCGTGAGCAGGGGAGGGTCAGGGAGAGAGGGAGACACAGAATCCAAAACAGGCTCCAGGCTCTGAGCTAGCTGTCAGCACAGAGCCTGATGTGGGTCTCGAACCCACGAACCATGAGATCATGACCTGAGCCGAAGTTGGATGCTCAACCCACTGAGCCACCCAGGTGCCCTGCCCCTTGCATCTAAATACATAAGTGTATATCTGCTAAGAACAAGGATAACTAATTTACTTAACACTGCTACAAGTATAGTAATCAGGAAAATTTAATATTGATACATAACACTATTTAACTTAGAGACCTTATTCAAATCTTATCAATTGTCCTGGTAATGTATTTATCGTGTTCTTTCTGGTCTAGAATCCAGTCAAGGATTATACATTGCATTTAGGCTCCTTTAATCTGGATCACTAACTCATTGTTTAATGACCTTGATATTTTTGAGTGTTTCACAATTTGGATTAGTATGAGGTTTTCTCACTATTGGATTTAAATTATGCTTTTCTTTTCTATTTTTTTTTTTTTTACATAAGGATTCCATAAGTGACGTGTCCTTGGTGTATCACATAAGGAAACATGATGTGTTAGTCCTATTGTAGGTGATGTTAACTTGGTTAACTTGACTAGGGTAGGTGTAAGCTGGGTTTTTCCACTGCAAAGTTACCATTTTTACCTTTTTACCTTTGTAATCAGTATTTTGTGGGGAGGTATATTCTGGTTCTGTAAATAACTTGTTTTTCAACAAATTTTCCTTCAGTAGTTTTAGCATCCATTGTTAAATGTGGCCTAAATGAACTGTTACTGATGGTTGCAAAAGAGTGGTTTTTCAACATTATCATTCCCTCAACATATGTTAGCAAATATCTATACTGTTTGCTCATTTTTTTTTAAGTTTATTTAGTTTGAGAGTGAAGAGGGGACAGACGGGTGGGGGAGAGGGAGAGAGAGAGAATCCCAAGTAGCTTCTGCACTGTCAGCATAGAGCCCGATGCAGGGCTTGATCCCACAAACTGTGAGATAATGACCTGAGACAAAATCAAGAGTGAGACACTTAACTGATCCATCTAGGTGCCCCTGCTTATTTTCTCTTCATAAATTTGAGCACGTCCTTACTCTGGCACAATACAGTGTCCCATACTTGCCTTGTACTCCCCCACCCAGCCATGGAATCTGTTATTTCTTTAGGACCCCTGGTTATTCACAGTGGGGAATGGTATTTAGAAATTAAGGCCTGAGAAGTAGATCTGCTGTTTTTCACCACTGATGGGATGGAGTTGATAAATAGGTAGATCAATTAGGATGTTCATAGGTAGAGTGAACCATGAGTTCTAACCACCAATTCTTAATTCAACATTACAGTGTTCTTTCTAGCCTTGCCCCATTACAAATTGCGTCTTCATTCGCAAAGAATAAAAAATTTGACTCCCAGTATCATCCACATATTAATTGAAGAGTATGGACATGCACCCCCAGCTACAACTTGGGGGTTCTGTTTTTCATGGAAAAAGAATGGAGTATTGGACAACTAATGCCAGAGGTGACTTTTGAATGGCATAGCCCACCCTAACTTTAACCATTCTCAGGGCACTGACTCTTTAAACCAAATAAAATATCCTTGTTGGGCCATGAAGAAATACCTGATAGAAAAATTAATCCAAAGATGGGCATATCCAAATGAGAACCCACCAGTTAATGATTCCTTGCAGATACTAGGACAGCTAATGTGAAGGAATAGTTCCTTTGAAGGTAGGTTGGGGAGCAGTTCTGGCCATTGACCAGTATTATTATTTTCAACAAATGAAATTATTACTATATATATTATGAAATTCTAAGCCAAAGAACAATAAACTATAGGCTCTTGGCCAAATCCAGCTTGTTCCCTATTTTTGTATGGCCTGAGACCTTGAAATTTCACGTTTGTAAAGAATTGGAAAAGCAAAGAATGTGCCACAGAGGAGCGCCTGGGTGGCTCAGTTGGTTAAGTGTCCGACTTCAGCTCAGGTCATGATCTCATAGTTTGTGAGTTTGAGCCCCGCGTTGGACTCTGTGCTTACAACTAGCTCAGAGCCTGGAGCCTGTCTTCAGATTCTGTGTCTCCCTCTCTCTCTCTGACCCTCCCCTGCTCACGCTGTCTCTATCTCTGTCTCAGAAATAAATTAAAAACATTTTTTTAATAGTTTATTGTCAAATTAGTTTCCACAATAGCTAAATTAAAAACATTTAAAAATTAAAGAAAAAAGAATATGCCACAGAGAATGTCAATGGACCACAAAGCCTAACACAGTTACTGTCTGTGCCTTTATAGAAAGTTTGCTATCTCTTGCTCTGATCACATTTCAGTTTCTCAAAAGCCCTTCTGAGATACATACATGTCATAATACAGAAGGGTTTTGAATCAATTTAGCACTTCTCAAACCATACAACTTAAAACTTTGAGCACCTCAAACCTTTAGGAGGTTTAAAATGCCCAAAGCAACATCAGAAAACACTTTTTTTTTATACAAAGTTCTGACTATATATGAAGAAGCAATAGGCTATTATGCTATTATTGTCTCGTTAACCCGCAGTGCTACTAAGAATACATGTTATTTATTTCTCCATTTTTGCATGTAAGAAAATTTAGGCTTTAAGAGGTCATTTTCCCCAAGACAGTAGATAATAAATAGCACAACCAGAGTTTGAATTCAGTTCTGTCTGACGGACTTCAAAGCTACTCTTAACTGCCATCTGCATGAATTACACTGCAAGGCCAAAACCCCTAAAATTGCATCTATAGAGCATTCACCCTGTCTCACATGAATGAATCATGAATGTAAGAATGGAAAATCCATAGAAAAATAACACATTTATCTAGGAAGCCTTTGTTACATTTCCACTGAGGCTTTTTTTTTTTTTGTAATAAATAACCTAAGGGATATGTTTTATATTCTGTATTTCCTTGACTATGTTTCTGACCTCATTAATGCCATTAACTTTTGAACATTTTTCTTGGATGACTAAAGAGCCAGCTCTGAAAATTAACTCAAAAAGATCAACCATGTTTAAAGATTTACCACTTTGAACCTAACTGAACACAATACTCAGTTTTGCAGATTCTTCATATATTCCAAGTACAAATCCTTTATTTGGCATGTGATTTGCAAGGATTTTCACCAGGTTCTCAAGTGGAAATTTTAAATATTTATGAGGTCAATTTTGAAATTGTTCTTTTATAGATCATGTTTTCAGTGTCGTGCAGAGAAATCTTTGCCTAATCCAAGGTCTCAAAGATTTTCTCCTATGTTTTCTTCCAGAAATTTTGTAAGCAGGTTTTACATTTAGGCCTCTGATCCATTCTGATTATGTTTGCTCACTCATTGTGATGCTTGTACTTGGTGCCAAGACATACATGGTACAAAATGTAGGTTCATTTCAAAATGTGGATGCTCAATTATTCCAACACTACTTTTGTATCCTTTCTCCATTGAACTGGTTTTCCATCTTTGTCAAAAAGTGACCATATATGAATGGTTGTTTGTTTGTTTTTTTCTGGACTCTATTCTGTCACATTGATCTTTGTGTTTATTCTTTTATCAATACCACTTGTTCCTGATTACTTTGGCTTTATAATAAGCCTGTAAATCAAGTAGAGAAACTTTGTTCTTTCAACTGTGCTTTAGTTATTCTAGCTCTTTTGCTTTGAGTTGTAGAAGTATCTTGTTGATTTCTAAAAAAAAATATTTTCTGGGGCTTTCATACGAAGTGTGTTGGAAGATTTCACATCTTAAGTCTTCCAGTCCGTGGACATGGTGTAGCTCTATTTGGATCTTTTATTTCATCAGTGGTTTTTGTTTCTCAGTACACAGATGTTACCTGTGTTTTGTTGGACCTATAAAAAAGATTTCCTGAAACTTTTGTTTGTTTGTTTGTTGTTCTTTGTAGCCTCTATATATGTGGTCTGCAAATTGTTGTCTGCAAAGTTATTTCTTATTATCAGATCTGGTTTTGTGTCTGTTTGGTCATTTTCCATCTTGTACTGTATGGATTCTCCAGAGTGCTGTTGAATGTGAGTGTTGAGAGAAATCATCTTTGCCTTTCTCTTCAAGCATTTAGTCTTTTAAGTATTAAGTTAACTGTAGGTTTTTGTAGATGTCTTTTTACAAAGTTAAGGACAATTCTTCTATCCCCAGTTTGCTGAAATTTTTTTCATCATGAATGGATGTTAAATTTTCTCAAGTGTTTTTTTATGCATCTGTTAAGATGATCATATGGTCATACACTTCTTTTGTGGTCTATTAATATGGTAAATTACATTAGTTTTCAAATGTTGGAACAATATTGCATTCCTAAGATAAAACCCACTTGATCATGATGTATTCCTCTTTTCAAATGTCGCTGTATTCTGGTTGTTAATAGTAATTGTTGAGGAATTTTACATCTGTGTTTATGAGGGAAATTGGCCTATAGACTTTTTTCATGTAATGTTTTTTTTTTTTTCCTCGCTTTGGTAACAAGGTAATGCTGGACTCATAAATGAGTTGTAGAGTGTTTTCTCTACTTCTGTTTTCTTTCTTCCTTTTATTTATTTTTTTTATTAATTTTTTTTTAATGCTTTATTTCTAGGGGAGAGAGAGAGACAGCGCGAGCAGGGGGGGGTCAGAGAGAGAGGGAGTCACAGACTGAAACAGGCTCCAGGCTCCGAGCTGGCAGTCAGCACAGAGCCCGACGCGGGGCTCGAACCCACGAACCGCGAGATCATGACCCAAGCGAACGTCGGATGCTTAACCGACTAAGCCACCCAGGCGCCCCTCTTTCTTCCTTTTAAAAAGTGTTTATTTTGAGAGAGAGAGAGAGTCCAAAATAGGCTCCATGCTCACCATGGACCCCGAAGCAGGGCTCGATCCCACAACTGTGAGATCATGACCTGAGCTGAAATCAAGAGTAGGATGCTTAACTGATGGAACCACAGGCACCCCTCTCCACTTCTATTTGCTCAAAGGTTTTTGTAGAATCAGTATTTTTTTTTCTTAAAGGTTGGTAGTATAAAAGCAGTCTAGGCCTGATTTCTTTGTTGTTTTTTTAGAAGCTTTTAAAACTTGAATTCAATGCCATTAATAGATAAAGGAATCCTCTAGTTGTCTATTTCTTCTTGAATGATTTTGGTAGTTTGTGTCTTTTTGATGAATTTGTCCATTTGATCCAAGTTGTTACCTATTGCACAAAGCTGTCATAAAATTCCCTTATTACCCTTTTAATGTCTTTAGGATCCGTAATCATGTCTTTTAGTCCTGCTCTTGGTAATTTCTTGTAGTCTCTTTTCAAAGTTAATTGTTTTTTCTCTGGTGTTTTTCTCCTTTCAATTTCATTGATTTCTGCTTCACTTATTATTTTCTTCCTTCTGTTTGCTTTGAGCTTAATTTTTTTTTCTTTTTAAAAACTTCCTGATGTAGCTTAAATAATTGATTTAAGAGACTTTTTGTCTCCCAATACTCTTGAAATTTCCCTCTCAGCATTCCTTAGCTGCATTCCACAAGTTCTGATATATTGTCTTTATAATTTAATTAATTTATTTCCCATTTCCCCTTGTAATTCCTTTTTTGACCCATGGTTATTTAATTTCCAGATTTGGGGGATTTTCCTAATTTTTTTCTGTGACTGATTTTCTTTTAATTTTGTTGTGCCTGAGAATGTACTTTATGTACTTTATGTGGTTTCAATTCTTTTAAATTTATTGCAGTCAGTTACATGGCCCAGAATATGATCCATCCTGGTGTTAAGTTTCATATGTCCTTAAAAAAGAATGTGTATTCTGCTATTGTTGGGTAAAGCATTGTATAAATGTCAGTTCAGTGAAGTTGACTAATAGTGTTGTTGAGCTCTTCTGTATCCTTACTGATTTTCTTTCTGTTTGTCCTATTGATTGATGAGGGTGGTGGAGCCTCTGTGATTGTGGATTTGTTTAGCCTTACAGTCTTATCAGTTGTTGATACATTTTTGAAGCTCTATTTCTTTGTCATACACGTTTCATGCCTTTTTGGTCCAATTACCCCTTTATTATTATGTAACGTTCCTTTTTTCCTTGGTAATATCCTTTGTCTAGATTTCTTTTTTAATTTTCATATAAGCACTCCAGCTTTTTAAAAATCAGTGTTTGCCTAAAATTACATAGCTCTTCCAGCTTTATTTTGATTATTGTTGCTTTAGTCTCCAATCTGACAATTTCTTTTTTTTTCTAGTAAGACTAAATGTATTCAATACCCTAGTAAAGGGTTTTTTTTTAATGTTTACTTATCTTTGAGAGAGACAGAGAAAGAGACACACACAGCATGAGCATGGGAGGGGAAAGGAGGGGGGAAGACATAGAATCTGAAGCAGACTCCAGGCTCTGAACTGTCAGCACAGAGCTCAATGTGGGGCTTGAACTCACAGACCAAAAGTTCATAACCTAAGCTGAAGTCAGACACTTAACCAACTGAGCCACCCAGGCACCCCCTTGGTAGCAGTTTTGATTATAAGTATCCAATAATATAAAAGTACAAAACAGATTTGTAGATTTCTAATATATTAATAGAAAGTACATGACTACATACAGTATATCCTATTCCAATCTGACAATTTCTGTCATTTAATTGGTGTGTTTATGCCATTTATATTTCATATAATTATCAATATGCTTGGATATAAATCTATATTTTCATTGTCTACTGTTTTTTTGTTGCTTGTTATTAGAAATTTTTTTGTGAATTCATATAATGTCCACTATTGGCCTATTATTTATATCACTTTTTATAATTGTTTTAGTGACTACTATAGGACTTGCAATATACATCTTTAATTAATGAGTCTACCTTCAAATAACGTATTCTACTTATACAACCATATACCCACAATTCCTTCCTCTAAGGTTTTGTGCACTTGTCAAATATTTTTCTTTTGCACATGCTATAAAGCCATAATACATTGCTTCTGTTTCTGATTTAAACAATTATCTTTTAGAGCAATTAAAATACAAATTAATATTTTAACTGCTTCTGGCAATCCTTATTTCTTTGTAGGTCCAAATTTCTGTGTAGTATCTTATTTTTCTGCCTGAAGAACTTCCTTTAAAATTCCTAGTAGTGCTAGTCTGCTAATGAATTCTCAGTTTTTTGTTTGTTTGTTTTTGGTCTTAAGAAGTCTTTATTTCTCCTTCATTAAAATTTTTATTAAATTAATAAATTAAATTATTAAATTAATTTTTAATTAAAATTTAAAAAACATTTATTTATTTTTGAGACAGAGAGAGAGCGTGAGCAGGAAAGGGGCAGAGAGAGACACAGAATCCAAAGCAGACTCCAGGCTCTGAGCTGTCAGCACAGAGCCTGATGCAGGGCTTGAATTCAAACTGTGAGGTCATGACCTGAGACGAAGTTGGACACCCCTCCTCCATTTTTGAAAGGTATTTTTGCTGGGTATGGAATTTGGGGTTGATAGATTTCTTGCTTCCATATTGTCCTCTGGTTTGCACAGTTTCTGATAAGAAGTGTTCTGTAATTCTCTCTATGTATTGTATCCTTTCCCCTCTCTCTGGCTATCTTCAAAATTTTCTTTTTATCTTGTATTTTTTTACAGTTTCAATATGATGTGTCTAGCTGTGTTTTTATTTTAACCTTGAATTTAAAAAATACAATGAAGGAAAGCCCATAGAAAAAATACTCATTCACAGAGAAACTCTTTTACCCCTTATTAGTAAGACACTTCAGGTAATAAATGAAATGACTGAAGTGTGTGTGTGTGTGTGTGTGTGTGTGTGTATTTAAATTTGAGTATAATTGACACACAATGTTACATTAAGCTCAGGTTTATAACAGAGTGACTTGACATTTACATATTATGCTATGTTCACCACTAGTGTAGCTACAATCTGTCCTGATAAACTGCTATTACATTTCTTATTCCTTGTGCAGTAGCTTTTATTCCCATGACTTATTCATTTTGTAACTGGAAGCCTATATCCCTCATTCACCTTCACCCATTTTCTCACCTTCCTGCTCCCTCGCTGTTGGCAACCATGAGTTTGTTTGCTATATTTACAGGTCTGATTCTGCTTTTTTTTCATTCATTTCTTTAAAGACTTAATTAAAATATATATATATATGTATTTGAGAGGTTGTGCACGAGTGGGGGAGGGGTAGAGGGAAAAGGGAGAGAGAATCTTAAGCAGGGCTCAATCCCACAATAATGGATAACTCCTATATGATTTAAAACAAAACATGTGAAACAACAATTGTAAATCTATATTAATGGGTTGACAATGTATAAAGATATAATTTGTGATAACCTAAAGAGAAAAAGGCAGAGGTATATGGGAGCAGAGTCTTTTATACTATTAAAGCTAGCTTGGTATTAATTCAAAATAAGTTGTAATCCATTAAGAGATGAACTGTAACCTCAGAGTAACTACTAAGAAAATAACTAAAAGACATGCAGAAATTGAGGAGGAAATCAAAATGATACAAAAAATCAAACACAAATGATATGGCAATAATGGAATAATTAAGGAACAAAAATAGTAAGACATATGTAGTAAAACAAATAGCAATATAACAGAAGGAACTTTTTTTTAAATTTTTAAATGTTTATTTTTGAGAGAGAGAGAGAATGAGCACGAATGGGGGAGGGGCAGAGAGAGAGGGAGGGAGACACAGAATCTGAAGCAGGCTCCAAGCTCTGAGGTGTCAGCACATAGCCTGATGCGGGGCTTGAACCCACGAGATCATGACCTGAGCTGAAGTCGGACGCTTAACCGACTGAGCCACCCAGGTGCCCCAGAAGGAATCTTCTTAGGAATTAATTTAAATGTAAATTAAATTATTGATTATTAATGTAATGTGAATTAAGCTTCCCAATTAAAAGGCAGAGTTTGACAAAATGGATAAGACAAGATCCAACTATATGCTGTCTACAAGTGACTCACTTTAGAATCAAAGAGCCCAGTGTTGTCCACTAACCTAAATGTAACTGTAATGTGATGATAATCACATATGAATAAAGGTGCAAGGAAAACCCACCTCTGTTGCCATGTACTTCCTTTCCTTGAAACTTCTGGAAAGGTAGAGAATTTACTTTTTCTAAATGAATAAACTTTCTTTCCCTCTTTCTCTCCCCTGTCTTCTTTTTTATACCTATCCATATGTATAGTCATATATGAATATAGATGTGTTATCTTCATTCTCAATTGCCTTTGGTCTATTTTTTCAATACTTTCATCGATACCACACTGGTTTAGTTACCATAGTGCTGGAGTCCAGCTCCAGCAGGTCTAGGGGTCCCTGAGGGATGGATGGTGTCGGCGAAGGAGGGATGAGGGAGGCACGAGATTCTTTCTGGTCACCAGCCAGGCCTCTCCGCACAGTCTGAGACTCAACCTTATTTTAGGATTAAGTGTTTGGGGGATGGCACAGAAGTGGCATTCTGATGATAAATCATTTGATCAGTAAAAACTTTCCAGAACATTGATATGCATAGATGTATGGGGAACAGCCCAGAAGTGGCATTACCATAGTAAAGGCAAAAGTTAGTTCTTTTTGAGCAGAGGTCAATAGCCTGTTTATTGCTTAATGTGAGGTATTAAGAAAAACAGGGCTTTCAGGACCGAGATGTTGCTCCCAGACCCACAAAAGAAGTTCCTATGGTAAGTTCCCTCACAAAGTGTAATCAGCATATCAAGGCCAGAATGAGTCACTCCAAATACCAATCAACAAGGTGCCTTGGGGGGGGGG